>NC_135232.1:551930980-551968480 GCF_051348905.1 Ranitomeya variabilis | reverse complement strand
CTAGTTACCATGTCGGACTACACCACTTTCATATTTGGGAAAGTCAACTCCAGTTGCCTTAAATCTTTTTTGATGTTAATAGTCAATCCCTTTCCAGAGCTGGATCCCAGATCATTGCCCCACATGTAAGACTACTATATCTGGGGCTCCATAGAGGTACACCGCCCGATGAAACTCGTGAAGTACCTGACCCCATGTAAAACCTCTATACCCCAGCCACCTAATTAATGCCACCTCCCTTGCATAACCTGTCTCCCGACCGTCCGTCTGCTCACCATGCTCCCCAGAAAACATAAGAATGTCCTAGAATCCACATTAGGATTGGAACTTGTCCTGTAACAAAACCAAATATAAGTTAGTGAGATATTCTATTCGCTAGCAGCAAGATTGGCTCTCTCATATCCATGAGGTCGTATGTAGGACCTGTATCGTTACGACTCCCACCGGGCAATCCTCCTTACAATTTTGGAGCTCAGATCTCCCACTGCTGCCTCAGTCACAGCTCCAATGCGGAAAGAATGGCCCGCATAATTGCCTGGTTCAACGCCCACCCTCACCAAGCATTTCTCGAACACTCTAATGAACTGATACTTAGACAAGAATGACCCATCCTCATGACATATCAACGGTCCACTCTGCCGAGGCCTGGAGACCATGAGTCCCTCAAAACATCTCAAAGGGCACAAGACAGATCCTTTCACCTTTCCTAATAGTACCCTTTTTCCTTTCCCCACCTGATCGGTTTTCGACCTTCTGATCCAAAATTCTAACCCCTTCTGAGTAGCCATGATGTCTCAGGCTAAAATGCCCCAACCTTAGCTCTGACTGGTGCTACCAAATCCCCTATCCTCATTGCCTCGAAAAAAGACAATGAAAACGCCAACCTAAACAACCTTATCTCGAAACGTGACCTGCAAACCACTTCTAATTGTAATAATTGTAATCCTAGATTCTCCAATAACCCAAATGACACAGGCCGCCTGTTATCCCTCTGGCTTTTTCCTTTCTGAAAACCCTTAAAGGCCTGTCTTACTAAAAAAATCTTTTCAAATCAGTTTTGTTCCTCAGTTTAAACCCGAACGCTAACCCTGTAATTAATTGATTTATCTTCGCTGCTGACCACTTACCATCCGCAGCTTGCCTAATTCCCATCAATAGAATCCCTATCTGCTCTTCCTCTTTCAAATGCTCCTTCCCTTGTCCTAACCACTGTTCCCACAGCTCCCATGTCCGTAGATAAGCTGCCCAAGTGCTACTTGCTAAAGATGACTTGATCAGTGGCTTGACAGCCCTGATATCACACTGTAGAGTCCGGGAGGGCAGAGTAGGGCCTCTTCTTCTGCCTCCGGGGCCAATGCCCGAAACCGCTCCCACTGGAAACTAGAAAGTGCGTCAGCAATTGAGTTATATTCGCCCGGCACATGAGATGCGGTAAAATGGGCATTAATGGACAAGCATTCTAACACCAACTGGCGCAACTCTAATTACTGACGGGGAGGACGTGGTGATATTATTTATGGCCATCACCACGCCCATGTTATCACATTTGAACCAAACCTTTTTGTTTTTTAGCCATCCCTTCCATAGTGTCACTGCTACTAGGATAGCGAAAATCTCCAGTAATGCTATCTCCTGACTAGCCCCGAACACACCCATTCATCCGGCCATTTGGCCGCAATCCAATGTCCTTGAAAGTACGCTTCAAAACCAGAACTGTCTGCTGCATCCGTGTATAAGTCAATGTCCGAATTACAACATACTCCCTCCATCATCAAGGATCGCCCATTATACTTTTTCAAGAATGTGCCCTAAACTGCCAGGTCCGCTTTATTTTCCGCCAATAACCGCACATAATGATGAGGCAACTTCACACCTACCGTTGCACCCGCCAATCTCCTTGAGAAAACTCTGCCCATAGGCATGACCCCGCATGCAAAGTTTAAGCTGCCTAGCAAAGACTGAACATCCCGCAACCTCAGTTTAAGTCTCAATGGCCTGCCTATTTCTGCTTTTAGTGCTGACAACTTATCTTCCGAGAGCCGACATTCCCATTGAATTGTATTGATCGCAATACCCAGAAAGGAAATACACGACGTTGGCCTAACCGTTTTATCAGGAGGTAATGTGACCCCGAACTCCTTTGCGACCCATTCCAGGCTCTTTAAAATGGTAACACAAACATGTGATTGGGGGGCCTACACACCAAAAATCATCTACGTAGTGGATGAACGAGCCCAGCCCTGTAATGTCTTTTACTATCCACTCCTGAAAGGTGCTAAAGGCCTCAAACAATGAACATGACAGAGAGCATCCCATAGGAAAGCACCTGTCAACAAAGTACTCTCCCCCCCCCCAACAGCAACCGAGCAAACGCTGACTAACCGGATGTACAGGCAATAACCGAGACACTGATTCCACGTTGGTTTTTGCCATCAGAGCACCCCTCCCGCATTTTCTCACCCACTTCACTGCCTCATCGAACAATGCGTATAAGACCGAACATAAATCGGGATCGATGCCATCATGGATGGACTTACCACGTGGGTAGGACAGGTGATGGATTATTTGGTACTTATTTGGTTCCTTCTTCGGAATGATAGCCAAAGGAGAAACCACCAAGTCCGGGACGGGTGGGGACGTCAATGGACCTGTCATTCGGCCCATCAGCTCTCCGGAGTGCTGATAGGCTGAACTTAGATTTAATTAATTTCTGTGGTGTTTGGAACGCCGGGGAGGGGATAATGAAAGTCTCTGAAGCCCCTGGTTAGTAAGTCTGCTTTTTGTCTATCAGGGTACCTAATTAGGTAGGGCAGCATCGCGTGTAGCTTGACTGGTGTTTGGCCCCTGACCATAGCCGGTTCCTCTCCTCCCACTCTACCACCATACTTTCTGGGACACCTATTGGCCCCATGTGACGTTCCATTGCACATGGAATACAGATTTCTGAATTTGCAACCTGTGCCAAATCTACATTGGCTTTCATTAAATTGCCAACACAGACCGTGTTTCTGCGTGATGCCCTGAAAGCTTCCTGACGCCTGACTTCCTGAACTGTATCCTGTTTGGCTGGAATTACCGACCCACCCATGAAAGGAATTCCCATATCTATTAATAGGGGCCATAATCTTAAGCCAGAGGCCAATATCTTTCCGATCCCATCTAATGGATGGGCGACTGGCCTTCCACTGACGAAATTGCTCGTCATATCTCAACCGCACTTGCCCCCCGTATGCTCTGTAAGCTTCCCCAATGGAGTCCATGTAGCAAAACAATTGTGAGCAGTTTTCTGGCGCTTTCTTCCCTATAACGCTCGCTAAGATTGCAAAAGCTTGGAACTAATTTGAGAATGTTTGTGGTACAATTTGACCCCGTCGCCTTTCCTCTTCGTCCTCTTTCCCCCCTTCCTTTCCTGACCTCTCAGAACTTAACCTATCCATTGGTAGCAGCTAAAAAATATCGACGTACTCATCTTTTCTGATTTTTTCCCTAACTTTTTTAAGATGGGCACCTAAGAGATCCGAGAAACAAATATAAACCTCACCCAGCTCACGGTCATCTAACTGAACATTATCTCCTTCCCCTTTTGACACTGTTTCTGACCCGCCTATAATCCCTTCCTTACCACTCATGCCCCGAGGGAGCGCAAGGACTCGTCCAGGCGGATAAGTGTGCTGGCCCGTGCCCCTCTTACCAGTCCATTCGCCTTTTCAAACTTGTTAACAATGCTTTAATCTCGCTGGTCGTGGACTCTGAGGACGCTGTGTTGGGAACTAAGCTATCTCCCGGTGATCTGTGACTCCCCCTTGTAATGGGCCGGCATAAGAGGATGGACAAAACATAGATTCATAATTACCAGGCCTCCTGGGAGTCATCCTCTCCCCGGCCGCTGTTGTCCTGGAATCCTCCACGTCATCGTTGTCCTCGGCCTGGGTTAGGGTCACTGCTGATTCCTGAAATTGGCACACATCCTCTGTGTCTCCGTTGCTTAGTGGTCTGCGGCTCCTACGAAAGCAGCTCGCTGCCACCTCACTATCCACGGTTGTCTTGGGGGGAATGGTCGCTGCTTCGCCTCCCTGGTGGTGGCCCTTGTCCTGCCACACTAAGGGGCCCAATAACTGAGTGGGGTCCCTATCTGCCCAGGCCCGGCGCCTCTTGTTATGACCCGGCCCGGGGTCTCTTGAGGGACTTCTACCCTAGCGCTGCTGCGCCCTCACAGGCAAGTCCAAGGACAGCTTTCAGGTGGCCTAGTCTGCTGGGGTAGCCTAAAGGCCCTTTCTTCCCCCCAGGCATATCCCTGGACAACCCGCTACCTTGCGATTTTTTAACAGCTGCCCATGCCTCGTGGCTTCCCAGCTCAGCCGGGGACCCACCGCTCTGCTCTGGTTGGATGGGCGGCAGAGCATCTGCCGGCCGCCCACCCGAAGACCCCCGGCCCAGTATGGCACTGCTCACTGTGGGGGGACACCTCCACCTGCTGTGCGGCGGAGCTTGCGGCATCCCCTGGCGGCCGCCCACCCAAAGACCCCCGACCCTGTACGGCACCGCTCTCTGTGGGGGACACCTTCGCCCGCCTCCTATGGGACCCTGCAGCCTGTCTCCTCCGGGACCCCGATCCTGACCTCCTTGCAACCGCCGGAGGGCCCGCGCCGAGATTACCACCTCTACCTGCCAGGATACCATCTAACGCGTTCTCCAGCCATCCTGGAGGGTTAGCGCTGGCTGCTGCCTGGCGATGAGGACGTCCATGCCAGTAAGGAGGGGGGTGAAGGAGAGTCTGTTGGGGCCTGTCTAGTAGGGAGCGTGAGGGGATAGGGTTAGGGTCTTGCGGTCCGGACGTCCTTGGTCAAAGAGGGCAAATCGCCCTCGCCGCATCCTTTGGTTGCAAAACCCCCACCTCTGCCTATGTCACTTCCTACCCGCCCCCTCTCCGGCTTGCTTATTGTCCACCTCCCCCCATCACCCCCCACTGCTTTTTCCCCCCAATTTCCCCATGTCGTCACTTGCTCCCTCCCAGTGTCATGGACGCTTCCCTCAAACCCTCTGCGTCACGTCCGGCGGCTACTTGATGTATAGCAAAGGGAACATGTAACCGGAAGTGATGCGGCCGTGCATCTCGCCGTGGAACGCACCACCAGTCATGATGTAAAGCAGAGGGAGCATGTGACAGGAAGTGACACGGCCATGTGTTTCACGATGGAACGCACCACCAGTGTTATGGACCTGGTGGTTAGGTGCACCAGAAATGACCTGATAGTTAAACACGGAATCGGGACGAGCTCTGGGGAAATGGGAACTCTGCTGACCGCAAACCCTACTCCTATCAACACAACTAGAAATAGCCGTGGAGCGTGCCTGACTCTGCCTAGACGCCTCTTCACAGCCTAAGAGCTAACTACCCCTAAAGAAAGGAAACAAAGCCTCACTTGCCTCAGAGAAATTTCCCCAAAGGTAAAAGCAGCCCCCCACAAGTATTGACTGTGAGTTAAGAGGAAATCACAAACACAGGATGAAATAGGCTTTAGCAAAGAGGCCAGTCTAACTAAACAGATTGAGGATAGAAAAGGGATCTTTGCGGTCAACACAACAAACTACAAAAACCACGCAGAGTGTGCAAAAAATACCCCCGCACCGACTCACGGTGCGGTGGTGCCACTCTGCACCCCCAGAGCTTCCAGCTAGCCAGGCAGTTTCATGATAGCAAGCTGGACTAGAACTTAGCAAGAAAAACCATAAGTAACAAATGAACAAGCCGGAACTTAGCTTTTGCTGGAGTAGACAGGTCCTCAGAAAGATCCAGGAGAGATCTCAACCAGTACTAGAACATTGACAGCTGGCATGGAGTAACGATCTGAGTGGAGTTAAATAGAGAATCCTAGCCTAGCCCTAAACGAGGGCAGCTGGGGAAGGAATCTCAGAACCAGCAGCTCCCCTCACAGCCACCAGAGGGAGTCCAAGGACAGAACTCACCGAAGTACCATTCATGACCACAGGAGGGAGTTCGAGAACGGAATTCACAACACACCAGACATTGTATAGCAGAGTGAACATGGAAACAGAAGTTACGGGTCAGTGTGTGTCACTGTGGCGCACACCACCAGAAATGATGCATAGCAGAGGGAGTAAGTGACCGGAAGTGACGTGGCCGTGTGTCTCACTGTGGAACTTGCCACCAGACATGATGTACAGTCAGGGACAAAAATTTTGAGAATGACACAAATATTAATTTTTCCAAAGTCTACTGCTTCATTTTTTCTAATGGCAATTTGCATATACTCCTGAATGTCAGAGTGATCAGCTTAACAGCAATTACTGTACTTGCAAAGTCAATATTTGCCCAGAAAATGAACTTTAACCTCCAAAACACATTTCAACATCATTGCAGTCCTGCCTTAAAAGGAGCAGCTAACATCGTTTTAGTGATTGATCCATTAACACAGGTGTGGGTGTTGATGAGGACAGGGCTGGCGATCAGTCATGATTAAGTAAGAATGACATCACTGGACACTTTAAAAGGAGGCTGGTGCTTGGTATCATTGTTTCTCTTCAGTTAACCATGGTTATCTCTAAAGAAACACGTGCAGCCATCATTGCACTGCACAAAAATGGCCTAACAGGGAAGAGTATCGCAGCTACAAAGATTGCACCTCAGTCAACAATCTATCGCATCATCAAGAACTTCAAGGAGCTTCCATTGTTGTCAAAAAGGCTCCAGGGCGCCAAAGAAAGACCAGCAAGCGCCAGGACCGTATCTTAAAACGGTTTCAGCTGCGGGATCGGACTACCAGCAGTGCCGAGCTTGCTCAGGAATGGCAGCAGGCTGGTGTGAGTGCTTCTGCACGCACTGTGAGGCGGAGCCACTTTGAGCAAGGCCTGGTTTCAAGGAGGGCAGCAAAGAAGCCACTTCTCTCCAGAAAAAACATCAGGGACCGACTGATATTCTGCAAAAGGTACAGGGAGTGGACTGCTGAGGACTGGGGCAAAGTCATTTTCTCTGATGAATCCCCTTTTCGATTGTTTGGGACATCTGGAAAACAGCTTATTCGGAGAAGAAGAGGTGAGCGCTACCACCAGTCTTGTCTCATGCCAACTGTAAAGCATCCTGAAACCATTCATGTGTGGGGTTGCTTCTCAGCCAAGGGAATCGGCTCACTCAGTCTTGCCTAAAAACACAGCCATGAATAAAGAATGGTACCAGAATGTCCTCCAAGAGCAACTTCTCCCAACCGTCCAAGAGCAGTTTGGCGCCCAACAATGCGTTTTCCAGCATGATGGAGCACCTTGCCATAAAGCAAAGGTGATAACTAAATGGCTCATGGAACAAAACAGAGATTTTGGGTCCATGGCCTGGAAACTCCCCAGATCTTAATCCCATTGAGAACTTGTGGTCAATCATCAAGAGACGGGTGGACAATCAAAAACCAACAAATTCTGGCAAAATGCAAGCATTGATTATGCAAGAATGGACTGCTATCAGTCAGGATTTGGTCCAGAAGTTGATTGAGAGCATGCCAAGGAGAATTGCAGAGGTCTTGAAGAAGAAGGGTCAACACTGCAAATATTGACTTGCTGCATTAACTCATTCTGTCAATATAACCTATTGGTACTCATAATATGATTGCAATTATATTTCTGTATGTGATATAAACATCAGACAAACACTATTAAAAACCAGAGGGCAGCAGATCATGTGAAAATATAATTTTGGTGTCATTCTCAAAACTTTTGGCCATGACTGTATAGCAGAGGGAGAATGTAACTGGAAGTGACACGGCCATGCGTCTCACTGTGGAGCGCACCACCAGACATGATGTATAGCAGAGGGAGTTTGTGACCGGAACTGATGCAGCCATGTATCTCAAGGTGGAACACACCAGAAGACATGATGTATAGCAGAGGGAGCAAGCGACCGGAACCGATGCTGCCTTGTGTCTCACTGTGGAACACACCAGAAGACATGATGTATAGCAGAGGGAGCAAGTGACTGGAAGTGATGAAGCCATGGTCTCACTGTGGAACGCGCCACCAGACATGATGGATAGCAGAGGGAGTATGTAACCGCAAGTGACGCGGCCGTGTGCTCTGTGGAGGAACTCACCCCGAGATCAGTGACCACTCTTCCTGCCAGATGACACACACAATCACTCTCGTCAGTGTCTAGTGTTGAGTTCCCATGAGAAAGTTCACTGCTGCTTGAGAACTTTCTGACCGTAGATGACGGGGCAGTAGTGATCACATAACCGTAGATGACTGGGGAAGGGGAGGGTAGTAGTGGTCACATGACGCTGGACGACTTTGGATCATCTGTTTATCGGCAACTTGCCTCTTCAGAGAAAAAGAGGACTTTAACTCTATAGCGGCACCTGTTGGAAGTAGCGATCCCACAAGTCACAATCAACCCTTTAGCGAGTCTTGCAATATGATTTTGGATAAAAGCCAAATCAGTATCTCAATTTGCAGACACGGTGTTTCGTGCTGTTGGCCCTCGTCAGTGCGAAGCATGAGAACTGATTTGGCTAGGTGAGAGGCACTGGACTAAGGTCTTAGGGGCAAGGTTTCTCTTTGTGGAGAGTGACATACCAGCATTGGCTTGTCAAGGTAAGGAGGCTTATTTGCCGTGCAATGCTCCTTTGGGAAATTTAATAAGCAAATTGCCTCTTCAGAGAAAAAGAGGACTTGAACTCTATAGCGCCACCTGTTGGAAGTACTGATGTTGGAGTACGAGTACCTGTTGGTATAAAAGCCAAATCAGTATCTCCCAACAGGTACTGGTACTCCAACATCAGTACTTCCAACAGGTGGCGCTATAGAGTTCAAGTCCTCTTTTTCTCTGAAGAGGCAATTTGCTTATTAAATTTCCCAAAGGAGCATTGCACGGCGAATAAGCCTCCTTACCTTGACAAGCCAATGCTGGTGTGTCATTCTCCACAAGAAGAAACCTTACCCCTTAAATCTCTTTATCGGCGCTCTTTCCCCCAATCAGCATCATGCGGGTGCACAGAGAAGATGGCAGCTGCGATTGCTGATCCCTCCATTATGACGGACCCCCAGAGCCTCCAGTAATCAGACGAGTCTTAGCTTCACTTGTTTTATTTTTCCATTAGCCTTCATTATAAAAGCAAAATAATTAAATAATGGGATTTCCCTTCACACCAGTGTACGAGTTCAAGTAAAATGTCACATAGGAAGGCACGCTCCCTGCTCCCCCCTCCCGCCAGCCCTCCACAGCTCGCCCCCAGGGGGTCATCTGATTAGTGCAAGGACAGACACAACTCCCCCTGGAATGTGGGCTGTGCACCCCCTGGCGGGTGAAGTGTGCTCAGGACGGAAGGGGGGTTGTCACACTGGTCCCCCGCTGCAGAGTAGTCACTCACCCATCTCTCAATCATCCACCGAGCACTCTGCTGGGTGCGAGCTGTGGCCCTGTGTGCTGGGGGTCTGCGTATCAGGGGCCCCAGAACTGGATTGGGGCGTCAGGATAACACACAGACCTCAATAATAGGGCCACCACCACCCAGCAGAGTGTACGATGGTCCTGCATATCACCATCCGTGCAGCCAGGTACAGCAGGGGGCTGTGCAGACATGGTCGCGGGGGAGCAGGCAGGTCGCAGTCGCTTTGTTATGGCTTTGGAATTTGCAGTTAATTTAATTCAGACCCAAAAACCTTCAAACAAACGCACACGCACCAATGTACAGAGCGCAGCACCCTCGCTTCACCCACGCAAATCAGCATCCCTACGTGTCCCCTATGTATTAGCATCCACAACCCTATCATGAAGCATCATAGACTCCACCACCGAGCAGCACCTCACCATCCACTACACCCCAGAGCAGAACCTCGCATCCACTATTCTGCTCCCGAGAAGCAGTTCTCGCTCTGCCATCAAGCAGCGGCTCAAATCCTCCACCCTGCCCGAGCAACAGCTCTCCCTCCGCACAGCAGCTCAAATCCTCCACCCTGCCCCTGAGCAACAGCCCTCCACTCTGCCCTCCGAGCAGACGGCTCTCCCTCCACTCTGCCCTCCGAGCAGACGGCTCTCCCTCCACTCTGCCCTCCGAGCAGACGGCTCTCCCTCCACTCTGCCCTCCGAGCAGACGGCTCTCCCTCCACTCTGCCCTCCGAGCAGACGGCTCTCCCTCCACTCTGCCCTCCGAGCAGACGGCTCTCCCTCCACTCTGCCCTCCGAGCAGACGGCTCTCCCTCCACTCTGCCCTCCGAGAAGCAGCTCTCCCTCCACTGTACCCAGAGCAGTAGCTCACATCCTCCACTCTGCCCCCTAGCAGCAGCTCTCCCTCCACTCTGCCCCCGAGCTGCGGCTCACATCCTCCACATTCTGCCCCCAAGCAGCGGCTCTCCTTCCACTCTGGCACAAATACACTAACCACCTCCCAGAACTGATTTCCATGACTCCGTCCCCAAGGAGCAGCACACACAGGAATCATGAACAGGAGGTGTCTCTTTGGTATACAGAACAACTGTAGCGGAGGCTGAACTACTACCCCCTGGGTAGAATGCCGTCATGCTAGAGGCAGAGATTATGGGGGTATTTGTGCATGATAGGTGCCACCATCTGCCCTAGTGCTTCCGGCAGTTATATCTGCAAGGGTTACGGCACTGTACTTTCTCAGTTTCTGTATAGCTCGAACATTAGGTATTCGGGAAGGAGAATGGTGGGTTATACTTCCTGTAAACAACTCTGGCACAGGAGAGGGGTCGCACAGCAATAAACACACTGTTGCCCCCCCCGCTTACAATCTATTCCAGTGGAATATTGGTCCGAAACATAAAATATGGAGCAGCCCGTGCCGACTGACAGTGGAATGACTGAAGAGCAAGACTCTACCCTCCCTGGCCACCATTGTCATGCGCCTGCTCTAGTAAAAAACTATTAGCCTGCCTGGACCCCGTCTGTGCCAGGACAGAGGAGGATGGGAACAGCTTCCCACATAGGGCCTGAGCGGACGGTAAGGTCCGAGGCACCTTGTACCTGGTACCGCCCCAAAGGGACAGAGAGAAGCACAATCACTTTAGAATAATTTAGATTTAATGTACAAATGATAATCCAGCTCCCATGTCCTACACTGGGCCCCCAGCACCCTAAATCCTTCCCAGGGGTCTCCAACCAACCAACCAACCCAGGCTTTAGGTTCCTCACTTCTAGCATCTACAAAAAGCGCATAACATGAAAAGCAGCAGCGCAACCGGTCATTGGGGTACCTCCACAATAATGACTCAGACCTCAAGACATACCAGAACCACGACTGCTGAAACCACAGCCCCACCACAGGCCAGGAGCAATGGCATTTCAGATACTGTAGAGTTCCACCAAGGGCCCCAAGGACCGAACACACACACACAGGAGAGGGGCGGGGGGGGGGGGGGGGGGGGGGGGGGGGGGGAAGACAAGACACTCATACATTCTCAGAAGGCACAGCACCGTAAAGCGAGCAAGAAGTGGGGTCCATAGCATTCCCTCCAGTATTGCAGAGCCCCAGCATACACGAGTTATTGCTTGTCTGGGGGGTCTCGCTTTCTCTCTCTCTATATACTCAGTAATATACATCTCCTTCTAGAAGCGTCATCTCTATATACAGACAGTATATATTATAGATCTCACACAATACAAAATATCGCTGTCATCACAGTCCCAAAACGCGAGCCTCGTCTGGGAGAGGCCGGCGCTATATGATCCCTGAGGCTTCGGAACAGCACCCCCTGTTGTCCTGTGCACCGTCTCTCACACTCCGCCCCCAGATTTAGAGTCTTCTTAGACTATAAAGGACAGTTCATTCTGGGTATGTGTAGGCGAAGGGGCGGATGAGAAGAAGAGGTACCCCACTACTAAGTGGGTACAGTCGGGAGCTGGAGGTTGTCTGTTGGGGGAAGCAGAACTGCAGTTATGGACTACAACCTGCAAATCTCCTTTGCAGGCACAGGGGGTTCACTGTCAAGAGGGCGCTAAGAATTGTCTATAACCAGGGGCCCCTCGGGGCTGCCATCTCCAGAAGGAGGGTGCGGAAGAGGCCAGAATCGCAACATGGACAGGCGCATCTCATCCATTTTACCATTGGTCAGATCTAGGCCGGGGGTGGGAACAATTCGCGGCACAGGAGGGTCTTCTTTGCGTCGTCTACGAGTACGCACTTCCAAGCAATTTTGCCCCTTCATGTGGCGCTGAAGGTGGTCTTCTTTAGCAAAGGCCTTGTGGCAAAGGGAGCATTCGTAGGGGCGGTCGCCAGTATGAAGGTGCATGTGATTCTTCAGGTCATAGCTGTGCAGGAAACGGGCGCTGCAGTGCTCACAGCAATATGGACGCTCGCCCGTGTGCTTCCGCATGTGGATCTTCAGCTTGTCATTCCTGGGGGGGGAGACAAGAACGAAGAGATCAAGGACAAATGTATACAAGAGCCTCTAGGGGGCACTATACTACAGTACTACATACAGGGGGCAGATCTACTGTACTCCACCTTTAGGGGGCACTACACTACACTACGACATACAGGGGGGAGGATCTGCTCTATTCAGCCTTTAGGGGGCGCTACAATACAGCACTACATACAGGGGACAGATGATCTATATTCAGCCAAAAGGGGGCGCTACACTACATACAGGGAACAGATCTTCTATATTCAGCCAAATGGGGGCGCTACACTAAATACCGGAGACAGATCTGCTGTATTAAGCCTCTAGGGGGCGCTACACTACAGCACTACATACAGGGAACAGATCTGCTGTATTCAGCCAAATGGGGGAGCTACACTACAGCACTACATACAGGGGGCAGATCTGCTGAATTCAGCCTCTAGTGGGCGCTACACTACAGCACTACATACAGGGGACAGATCTGCTATATTCAGCCTCTAGGGGGCACTACACTACAGCACTACATACAGGGGACAGATCTGCTGTACTCCACCTCTAGGAGGCACTACACTACACTACGACATACAGGGGGCAGATCTGCTCTATTCATTCTTTAGGGGGCGCTACAATACAGCACTACATACAGGGGCAGATCTGCTGTATTCAGCCTCTAGGGGGCTATACCCTACAGCAGTGTTCCCCAACTCCAGTCCTCAAGGCCCACCAACAGATCATGTTTTCAGGATTTCCTTTGTATTGCACAGGTGATGCAATTATCACCTGGGCAAGACTAAGGAAATCCTGAAAACATGACCTGTTGGTGGGCCTTGAGGACTGGAGTTGGGGACCCCTGCCCTACAGCACTACATACAGGGGACAGATCTTCTATATTCAGCCAAATGGGGGCACTACACTACATACAGGAGACAGATCTGCTGTATTAAGCCTCTAGGGGGCGCTACACCACAGCACTACATACAGGGGGCAAATCTGCTGTATTCATCCTCTAGGGGGCACTACACTACAGCACTACATACAGGGGGCAAATCTGCTGAATTTAACCTCTAGGGGGCACTACACTACAGCACTACATACAGGGGGCAGATCTGCTGAATTTAACCTCTAGGGGGCAATACACTACAGCTCTACATACAGGGGACAGATCTGCTGTATTCATCCTATAGGGGGCGCTACACTACAGCACTACATACAGGGGACAGATCTGCTGAATTCAACCTCTAGGGGGCACTACACTACAGCACTACATACAGGGGACAGATCTGCTATATTCAGCCTCTAGAGGGCGCTGCACTACATACAGGGAACAGATCTGCTGTATTCAGCCTCTAGGGGGCGCTACACTACAGCTCTACATACAGGGGACAGATCTGCTGTATTCAGCCTCTAGGGGGTGCTACACTACAGCACTACATACAGGGGACAGATCTGCTGTATTTAGCCTCTAGGTGGCACTAAACTACTGAACTATATACAGGGTGCAGATCTGCAGTATTCAACCTCTAGGGGGCAATACACTACAGCACTACATACAGGGGACAGATCTGCTGCATTCAGCCTCTAGGGGGCGCTACACTACAGCACTACATACAGGGGACAGATATGCAGTATTCAGCCTCTAGTGGGCGCTACACTACAGCAATACATACAGGGGGCAGATCTACTTATTCAGCCTCTAGGGGGCGATACACTACAGCTCTACATACAGGGGGCAGATCTGCTGTATTCATCTTATAGGGGGCGCTACACTACAGCACTACATACAGGGGACAGATCTGCAGTATTCAGCCTCTAGTGGGCGCTACACTACAGCACTACATACAGGGGACAGATCTACAGTATTCAGCCTCTAGGGGTCGATACACTACAGCACTACATACAGGGGGCAGATCTGCTGTATTCAGCCTCTAGGGGGCACTATACTACAGCACTACATGCAGGGTATGTGCACACGCTGCGGATTTCGCTGCGGGTCCGCAGCGGTTTCCCATAAGTTTACAGTACAATGTAAACCTATGGGAAACGAAATCCGCAGGGCACATGCTGCGGAAAAAAAATGCGCGGAAACGCAGCGGTTTATATTCCGCAGCGGTTTATATTCCGCAGCATGTCAATTCTTTGTACGGATTCCGCTGGGGGTTTACACCTGCTCCAATAGAAATCTGCAGGTGAAAACCCGCAGAGGAAACCGCAAAAGAAACCGCGATAAATCCGCAGTAAACCTCAGCGGAAAATTCCGCAATGGAATCCACAGCGTGTGCACAAGCCCACAGGGGACAGATCTGATGTATTCATCCTCTAGGGGGCGCTACACTACAGCACTACATACAGGGGGCAAATCTGCTGTATTCATCCTCTAGGGGGCACTACACTACAGCACTACATACAGGGGGCAGATCTGCTGTATTCATCCTATAGGGGGAGCTACACCACAGCACTACATACAGGGGGCAAATATGCTGTATTCATCCTCTAGGGGGCGCTACACTACAGCACTACATACAGGGGACAGATATGCAGTATTCATCCTATAGGGGGCACTAAACTACAGCACTACATATAGGGGACAGATCTGCTGTATTCAGCTTCTAGGGGGCGCTACATCACAGCACTACATACAGGGGACAGATCTGCTGTATTCAGCCTCTAGGGGGCGCTACACTACAGCACTACATACAGGGAACAGATCTGCTGTATTCAGCCTCTAGGGGGCGCTACACCACAGCACTACATACAGGGGGCAGATCTGCTGTATTCAGCCTCTAGGGGGCGCTACACCACAGCACTACATACAGGGGGCAGATCTGCTGTATTCATCCTATAGGGGGGCACTACACTACAGCACTACATACAGGGGGGAGATCTGCTGTATTCAGCCTCTAGGGGGCGCTACACCACAGTACTACATCCTGGGGCAGATCTGCTGTATTAAGCCTCTACGGGGCACTACACTACAGCATGACATACAGGGGACAGATCTGCTGAACTCAGCCTCTAGGGGGCACTACACTACAGAACTACATACAGGGGGCAGATCTGCTGTATTCATCCTATGGGGGGCACTACACTACAGCACTACATACAGGGGACAGATCTGCTATATTCAGCCTCTAGGGAGCGCTACACTACAGCATTACATACAGGGGGCAGATATGCTGTATTCATCCTATAGGGGGCGCTACACTATAGCACTACATACAGGGGGCAGATCTGCTGTATTAAGCCTCTAGGGGGCACTACACTAGAGCACGACATACAGGGGGCACATCTGCTGTATTCAGCCTCTAGGGGGGACAATATTACAGTATTACATATAGAGAGGAGATATAGTGCCAACAGGCTGACCTCTAGGTGGCGTTCTACTACAGCCCAACATACAGAGGCACCCAAAGGTAACAGAGACTGCCCTATTGGATACTGAGATCGCATGTAAACCATCTGCTTACCTCGTAAATCTGACACCGCAGACCTGACAGACGAAGGGCTTCTCTCCGGTGTGAGTGCGCATGTGGCGGGGCAGCTTCCCAGCACCATGGATTATTTTGTGGCACACAGGGCACTCCTGGGGCATCTGTGATCGCCGTTTCCTCACAAGCTTGTCAGCACCATCTGGAGAAACAGACAGGGACTCTGGGTTGTCTATGTCCAGTGAGGTGGGATACATCATTTCAGGGGGCTCCTCGTCAGATAAAAGGTCTTCAGGGGGAGATGGGGGTACAAAGATGTGCGGTCCCCCCAGGCCGAGGTCAGGAGTGAAACGACCATAGCTGCCATCACTAGGAACCAATTCAGAAGGTGATGGCGCCTCTGCCGGGCTATCAGCTCGCTCCATGGACTCATCCTCCACAAGATAGGGACCCCCATTTTGGTTCCTCTGGCTGGGGTTCACCTGTAGGAACTTCCTCCTGTGCTTCCGGGGGATCAGCTGCACGGGTTTCTGTGGCATGGAATGGATGGGTGGAGGAGGGCTGTCAGCCTCCGGAGGCGGGGTGGCATCCTCGCCATTCTCCTGAGCACCAAAGAAGTCTAGATACTGGCGAGCACGTATGAAGCCTTCCAGGTCCTCTGTATCTCCTCCCATCTCATCCCAACTGGTGCCGTTACAGCGCAGGATCTCCATGCAGGCGTCCACCACACAAGGTATCTCCAGGAGACGGGCGGCGCGCAGCACATCGCGCATGCTAGAATTACTGATTGTGAGCGTAGCCGTGTAAGCAAAGTCCAGCAGTGCCCCCAGGGCATCCGGCTTCAGAAAATCCAGCTGGCACACGTCCCGGAAAGTTTTACTAGAACCCTGCGCCCCAGTAAAGAGCTTACGAAAGTAGTGGCTGCAAGCGGCCAGCACGGCACGGTGGGTGCGGTACTCCAGCCCCTGCGTTTTGATAGTGATGTCACACAATACTCCACGGAGCCGTTGCTCGTTCAGGTTGCTCAAGAGGTCACTGCTGTGCTCAGGGAATGGGATCCCAATGAGCTCATCTTCAGAGCTTGCCATCACCACCTGCCGAAGAAAAGGAACCAGCAGTCAGTGACTGAGGACACTAAGAACTCACCCACCCCAGGTCAAGATCTGCAGCCAGACCAACTACTGAATAATGTCATGGATAGATAATTATCACCTATTAAGCAGGCTGACCCACGGGAGGGAGAGAGGGAAGCAGGCTGACCCACGGGAGGGAGAGAGGGAAGCAGGCTGACCCACGGGAGGGAGAGAGGGAAGCAGGCTGACCCACGGGAGGGAGAGAGGGAAGCAGGCTGACCCACGGGAGGGAGAGAGGGAAGCAGGCTGACCCACGGGAGGGAGAGAGGGAAGCAGGCTGACCCACGAGAGGGAGAGAGGGAAGCAGGCTGACCCAAGGGAGGGAGGTAGGGAAGCAGGATGACCCAAGGGAGGAAAGTAGGGAAGCAGGATGACCCAAGGGAGGGAGTGAGGGAAGCAGGATGACCCATGAGACCCATGGGAGGGAAGCAGGCTGACCCATGGGAGGGAGGCAGGCTGACCCATGGGAGGGAGGCAGGCTGACCCATGGGAGGGAGGCAGGCTGACCCATGGGAGGGAGGCAGGCTGACCCATGGGAGGGAGGCAGGCTGACCCATGGGAGGAAGGGAAGCAGGCTGACCCATGGGAGGGAGGAAGGAAAGCAGGCTGACCCATGGGAGGGAGGCAGGGAAGCAGGCTGACCCATGGGAGGGAGAGGGAAGCAGGCTGGCCCATGGGAGGGGGAGAGGGAAGCAGGCTGACCCATGGGAGGGGGAGAGAAGCAGGCTGACCCATGGGAGGGGGAGAGGGAAGCAGGCTGACCCATGGGAGGGAGAGAGGGAAGCAGGCTGACCCATGGGAGAGAGAGAGGGAAGCAGGCTGACCCATGGGAGGGAGAGAGGGAAGCAGGCTGACCCATGGGAGGGAGAGAGGGAAGCAGGCTGACCCATGGGAGGGAGAGAGGGAAGCAGGCTGACCCATGGGAGGGAGAGAGGGAAGCAGGCTGACCCATGGGAGGGAGAGAGGGAAGCAGGCTGACCTATGGGAGGGAGAGAGGGAAGCAGGCTGACCCATGGGAGGGAGAGAGGGAAGCAGGCTGACCCATGGGAGGGAGAGAGGGAAGCAGGCTGACCCATGGGAGGGAGAGGAAAGCAGGATGATCAATGGGAAGGAGAGAGGGAAGCAGGCTGACCCAATGGGAGGGAGAGAGGGAAGCAGGCTGACCCATGGGAGGGAGAGAGGGAAGCAGGCTGACCCAATGGGAGGGAGAGAGGGAAGCAGGCTGACCCATGGGAGGGAGAGAGGGAAGCAGGCTGACCCATGGGAGGGAGGTAGGGAAGCAGGATGACCCAAGGGAGGAAAGTAGGGAAGCAGGATGACCCAAGGGAGGGAGTGAGGGAAGCAGGATGACCCATGAGACCCATGGGAGGGAAGCAGGCTGACCCATGGGAGGGAGGCAGGCTGACCCATGGGAGGGAGGCAGGCTGACCCATGGGAGGGAGGCAGGCTGACCCATGGGAGGGAGGCAGGCTGACCCATGGGAGGGAGGCAGGCTGACCCATGGGAGGGAGGCAGGCTGACCCATGGGAGGAAGGGAAGCAGGCTGACCCATGGGAGGGAGGAAGGAAAGCAGGCTGACCCATGGGAGGGAGGCAGGGAAGCAGGCTGACCCATGGGAGGGAGAGGGAAGCAGGCTGGCCCATGGGAGGGGGAGAGGGAAGCAGGCTGACCCATGGGAGGGGGAGAGAAGCAGGCTGACCCATGGGAGGGGGAGAGGGAAGCAGGCTGACCCATGGGAGGGAGAGAGGGAAGCAGGCTGACCCATGGGAGAGAGAGAGGGAAGCAGGCTGACCCATGGGAGGGAGAGAGGGAAGCAGGCTGACCCATGGGAGGGAGAGAGGGAAGCAGGCTGACCCATGGGAGGGAGAGAGGGAAGCAGGCTGACCCATGGGAGGGAGAGAGGGAAGCAGGCTGACCCATGGGAGGGAGAGAGGGAAGCAGGCTGACCCATGGGAGGGAGAGAGGGAAGCAGGCTGACCCATGGGAGGGAGAGAGGGAAGCAGGCTGACCCATGGGAGGGAGAGGAAAGCAGGATGATCAATGGGAAGGAGAGAGGGAAGCAGGCTGACCCAATGGGAGGGAGAGAGGGAAGCAGGCTGACCCATGGGAGGGAGAGAGGGAAGCAGGCTGACCCAATGGGAGGGAGAGAGGGAAGCAGGCTGACCCATGGGAGGGAGAGAGGGAAGCAGGCTGACCCACGGGAGGGAGAGAGGGAAGCAGGCTGACCCACGGGAGGGAGAGAGGGAAGCAGGCTGACCCACGGGAGGGAGAGAGGGAAGCAGGCTGACCCACGGGAGGGAGAGAGGGAAGCAGGCTGACCCACGGGAGGCAGAGAGGGAAGCAGGCTGACCCACGGGAGGCAGAGAGGGAAGCAGGCTGACCCAAGGGAGGCAGAGAGGGAAGCAGGCTGACCCACGGGAGGCAGAGAGGGAAGCAGGCTGACCCACGGGAGGCAGAGAGGGAAGCAGGCTGACCCACGGGAGGCAGAGAGGGAAGCAGGCTGACCCACGGGAGGCAGAGAGGGAAGCAGGCTGACCCACGGGAGGCAGAGAGGGAAGCAGGCTGACCCACGGGAGGCAGAGAGGGAAGCAGGCTGACCCACGGGAGGCAGAGAGGGAAGCAGGCTGACCCACGGGAGGGAGAGAGGGAAGCAGGCTGACCCACGGGAGGGAGAGAGGGAAGCAGGCTGACCCACGGGAGGGAGAGAGGGAAGCAGGCTGACCCACGGGAGGGAGAGAGGGAAGCAGGCTGACCCACGGGAGGGAGAGAGGGAAGCAGGCTGACCCACGGGAGGGAGAGAGGGAAGCAGGCTGACCCACGGGAGGGAGAGAGGGAAGCAGGCTGACCCACGGGAGGGAGAGAGGGAAGCAGGCTGACCCACGGGAGGGAGAGAGGGAAGCAGGCTGACCCACGGGAGGGAGAGAGGGAAGCAGGCTGACCCACGGGAGGGAGAGAGGGAAGCAGGCTGACCCACGGGAGGGAGAGAGGGAAGCAGGCTGACCCACGGGAGGGAGAGAGGGAAGCAGGCTGACCCACGGGAGGGAGAGAGGGAAGCAGGCTGACCCACGGGAGGGAGAGAGGGAAGCAGGCTGACCCACGGGAGGGAGAGAGGGAAGCAGGCTGACCCACGGGAGGGAGAGAGGGAAGCAGGCTGACCCACGGGAGGGAGAGAGGGAAGCAGGCTGACCCACGGGAGGGAGAGAGGGAAGCAGGCTGACCCACGGGAGGGAGAGAGGGAAGCAGGCTGACCCACGGGAGGGAGAGAGGGAAGCAGGCTGACCCACGGGAGGGAGAGAGGGAAGCAGGCTGACCCACGGGAGGGAGAGAGGGAAGCAGGCTGACCCACGGGAGGGAGAGAGGGAAGCAGGCTGACCCACGGGAGGGAGAGAGGGAAGCAGGCTGACCCACGGGAGGGAGAGAGGGAAGCAGGCTGACCCACGGGAGGGAGAGAGGGAAGCAGGCTGACCCACGGGAGGGAGAGAGGGAAGCAGGCTGACCCACGGGAGGGAGAGAGGGAAGCAGGCTGACCCACGGGAGGGAGAGAGGGAAGCAGGCTGACCCACGGGAGGGAGAGAGGGAAGCAGGCTGACCCACGGGAGGGAGAGAGGGAAGCAGGCTGACCCACGGGAGGGAGAGAGGGAAGCAGGCTGACCCACGGGAGGGAGAGAGGGAAGCAGGCTGACCCACGGGAGGGAGAGAGGGAAGCAGGCTGACCCACGGGAGGGAGAGAGGGAAGCAGGCTGACCCACGGGAGGGAGAGAGGGAAGCAGGCTGACCCACGGGAGGGAGAGAGGGAAGCAGGCTGACCCACGGGAGGGAGAGAGGGAAGCAGGCTGACCCACGGGAGGGAGAGAGGGAAGCAGGCTGACCCACGGGAGGGAGAGAGGGAAGCAGGCTGACCCACGGGAGGGAGAGAGGGAAGCAGGCTGACCCACGGGAGGGAGAGAGGGAAGCAGGCTGACCCACGGGAGGGAGAGAGGGAAGCAGGCTGACCCACGGGAGGGAGAGAGGGAAGCAGGCTGACCCACGGGAGGGAGAGAGGGAAGCAGGCTGACCCACGGGAGGGAGAGAGGGAAGCAGGCTGACCCACGGGAGGGAGAGAGGGAAGCAGGCTGACCCACGGGAGGGAGAGAGGGAAGCAGGCTGACCCACGGGAGGGAGAGAGGGAAGCAGGCTGACCCACGGGAGGGAGAGAGGGAAGCAGGCTGACCCACGGGAGGGAGAGAGGGAAGCAGGCTGACCCACGGGAGGGAGAGAGGGAAGCAGGCTGACCCACGGGAGGGAGAGAGGGAAGCAGGCTGACCCACGGGAGGGAGAGAGGGAAGCAGGCTGACCCACGGGAGGGAGAGAGGGAAGCAGGCTGACCCACGGGAGGGAGAGAGGGAAGCAGGCTGACCCACGGGAGGGAGAGAGGGAAGCAGGCTGACCCACGGGAGGGAGAGAGGGAAGCAGGCTGACCCACGGGAGGGAGAGAGGGAAGCAGGCTGACCCACGGGAGGGAGAGAGGGAAGCAGGCTGACCCACGGGAGGGAGAGAGGGAAGCAGGCTGACCCACGGGAGGGAGAGAGGGAAGCAGGCTGACCCACGGGAGGGAGAGAGGGAAGCAGGCTGACCCACGGGAGGGAGAGAGGGAAGCAGGCTGACCCACGGGAGGGAGAGAGGGAAGCAGGCTGACCCACGGGAGGGAGAGAGGGAAGCAGGCTGACCCACGGGAGGGAGAGAGGGAAGCAGGCTGACCCATGGGAGGGAGGGAGGCAGGCTGACCCATGGGAGGGAGGGAAGCAGGCTGATCCATGGGAGGGAGGAAGGGAAGCAGGCTGACCCATGGGAGGGAGGAAGGGAAGCAGGCTGACCCATGGGAGGGAGGAAGGGAAGCAGGCTGACCCATGGGAGGGAGGAAGGGAAGCAGGCTGACCCATGGGAGGGAGGAAGGGAAGCAGGCTGACCCATGGGAGGGAGGCAGGGAAGCAGGCTGACCCATGGGAGGGAGAGGGAAGCAGGCTGACCCATGGGAGGGGGAGAGGGAAGCAGGCTGACCCATGGGAGGGGGAGAGGGAAGCAGGCTGACCCATGGGAGGGGGAGAGGGAAGCAGGCTGACCCATGGGAGGGGGAGAGGGAAGCAGGCTGACCCATGGGAGGGAGAGAGGGAAGCAGGCTGACCCATGGGAGGGGGAGAGGGAAGCAGGCTGACCCATGGAAGGGAGAGAGGGAAGCAGGCTGACCCATGGGAGGGAGAGAGGGAAGCAGGCTGACCCATGGGAGGGAGAGAGGGAAGCAGGCTGACCCATGGGAGGGAGAGAGGGAAGCAGGCTGACCCATGGGAGGGAGAGAGGGAAGCAGGCTGACCCATGGGAGGGAGAGAGGGAAGCAGGCTGACCCATGGGAGGGAGAGAGGGAAGCAGGCTGACCCATGTGAGGGAGAGAGGGAAGCAGGCTGACCCATGGGAGGGAGAGAGGGAAGCAGGCTGACCCATGGGAGGGAGAGAGGGAAGCAGGCTGACCCATGGGAGGGAGAGGAAAGCAGGATGATCAATGGGAAGGAGAGAGGGAAGCAGGCTGACCCATGGGAGGGAGAAAGGGAAGCAGGCTGACCCATGGGAGGGAGAAAGAGAAGCAGGCTGACCCATGGGAGGGAGAGATGGAAGCAGGCTGACCCATGGGAGGGAGGGGGAAGCAGGCTGACCATGCAAGGGAGGGAGAAGCAGGCTGACCCATGGGAGGGAGGGAAGGAGAGAAGCAGTCTGACCCATGGGAGGGAGATGCCAGGAGGCTTTCCCATGGGAGGGAGGGGCAAGGAGTATTAACCATGGGAGGGAGGGAGAGAGGCAAGGAGGCTGGTCCATGGGAGAGAGAGAGGGAAGCAGGCTGACCTATGGGAGGGAGAGGGAAGCAGGCTGACCCATGGGAGGGCAGAATGGGAGGTCACTTCGTGCTCTTAGGGGTCCACCCGGAGCTACGCTACTGTAAACAGCGGCGCACTCATACAGATACACTCTGCGGCAGAGCAGGGAGACTCGATCTTCCTGCACTGCCACCCGGCCGCTATGGAGCCCGTGAGCGGGGGAAACTCAGTGCAGCTCATCATAGCAAGTTCAACTGTACTGTCTGGATGCTGATACAGTTGGAAGCAATGATGAGAGAGTGAGAGTCGTGCTCCCCTTCTTATTATTCACTGACGTTACTGATGCAGACACAAACAGCAGGCGCGATGACAATATTACTTGGCACCAGCTGGGCGGAGATGTGCGGGCACTCGGAGCAGCAGGGAACGGAGTCAAGTATTGTAATTTATTTATGGGGAATGCATTATTTTGTATGGAGGTCTATGCGGAGTGCAATATACTATACGGATGCCTATGGGAAGTACATTATACTATACAGAGGCTTATTGAGTGCATTATAATATACATAGAAGCATATGGGGAGTGCATTATACAATATAGAGAAGGCCAATGGAGAGTGCATTATACTATATAGAGGAGGCCAAAGGGGAGTGTATTATACTATATAGAGGAGGCCAATGGGGAATGCATTATACTATATAGGGGAGGCCAATGGGGAATGCATTCTACTATATTGATGAGGCCAATTGAGAGTGCATTATACTATATAGAGGTGGTCAATGGGGAGTGCATTAAACTATATATAGAAGCCTATGGGGAGTGCATTATACTACATAGAGGAGGCTTGTGAGGAGTGCATTATACTATATAGAAGCCTATGGGGAGTGCATTACACTATATATAGAGGCCTATGGGGAGTGCATTATACTATATATAGAGGCCTATGGGGGGTGCATTATACTATATAGATAAGGCCAACGGGGAGTGTATTATACTATATAGAGGAGGCCAATGGGGAGTGCATTATACTATATAGAGGAAGCCAATGGGGAGTGCATTATAGTATACATAGAGGCCTAAGGGGAGTGCTTTATACTATATAGAGGATGTTTGTGAGTAGTGCATTATACTATATAGAGGCTTATGGGGAGTGCATTATACTATATAAGGCCTATGGGGAGTGCATTATTATATATATATATATATATATATATATATATATATATAGATAGATAGATAGATAGATAGATAGAGAGAGAGAGAGAGAGGCCTATGGGGGGGTGCATTATACTACATATAGAGGCCCATGGGGAGTGCATTATACTACATATAGATGCCTATGCTGAGTGCATTATACAATATGAAGGACTATGGTGAGTGCATAATACTATATGAAGAACTATTGGGAATGCATTATACTATATGGAAGCTATTAAGGGGGTCAACACACGGTGTGAGGATTACAGTGTGGGAGCCATCATACCGCGCTGGAGGTTAACAGCTTGGGAGCTATTAACGGGTCAGTATACTGTGTGGGGGATGCTATACAGTGAGGGGGCATTATACTGTGCATAAGAAAGCATCATACTGTGTAGAGGGTGGCTTTACAGGTGGGAGACTTGGAACATTATTAAATGCTACATGGGCACTTATTATAGGGGCATGCTGGTTATTGTGACTGTCAAAAGACAACACAGAAACCATTATTACTACCTAGGGGTTATTATTACTTTCTTGAGGTTTGTTTTACCATCTTGAGGGCCCACAAAACCACACATTAGGTGCAGTGATAGGAACACATACAGCAGAAGGCTCAGAATTGTGGCATCAGTAGGATGAGGAGTTACTGCAGGTTAAGCCATTGTGGAAATGCGAAAAGTCAAAGGTCACTTCCTTGTAATCTCTGCAGCTGAGTGCTGGCTGGAAGAAGTTGTCACGTTGGTCTGGGCCAGATGGAAAACATGGGAAAAGTGAATGATTCTATCAGAAAGAAGGTCATCTGTAAATTAATAAATATAATCGTACTGTAATCTCCTATATATTCTGCAGGACTGGTATCTACCACTATATGGTATCCATATGGCAGTAATATCAATGTTGGTCTTTGTATACAGATTATTTAAGGATGACCCACGGGAGGGCGAGAAAGGGAACCAGGCTGACGCGTGGAAGGGTGAGAGAGGGAACCAGGCTGACGCGTGGAAGGGTGAGAGAGGGAACCAGCTTGACGCGTGGAAGGGCGAGAGAGGGAACCAGGCTGACGCGTGGAAGGGCGAGAGAGGGAACCAGGCTGACGCGTGGAAGGGCGAGAGAGGGAACCAGGCTGACGCGTGGAAGGGCGAGAGAGGGAACCAGGCTGACGCGTGGAAGGGCGAGAGAGGGAACCAGGCTGACGCATGGAAGATGAGAGGGAATCAGACTGATGCAAGGACGGGTGAGAGAGAGGGAACCAGGTTGAACCATGAGAGGGTGAGACAAGTAAAATCAGGCTGACCTGTGGGAGGGTGAGAGTAAACCAGGCTGACCTGTGGGAGGGTGAGAGTAAACCAGGCTGACCTGTGGGAGGGTGAGAGTAAACCAGGCTGACCTGTGGGAGGGTGAGAGTAAACCAGGCTGACCTGTGGGAGGGTGAGAGTAAACCAGGCTGACCTGTGGGAGGGTGAGAGTAAACCAGGCTAACCTGTGGGAGGGTGAGAGAGTAAACCAGGCTGACCTGTGGGAGGGTGAGAGAGTAAACCAGCCTGACTTTTGGGATGGTGAGAGAGGGAACCAGGCTGACCCAAGGGAGGGCAAGAAGGGAAACCAGGCAGAGCCAAGGAAGGTAATGAGAGGGAACCAGGCTGAGCCAAGGAAGGTAGTGAGAGGGAACCAGGCTGACACAAGGGAGAGTGAGGGAACCATGGTAGGAAGAGAGAGAGAGGGAACTAGGATGACCCATAGGAGGGTGAGAGAAGGAACTAGGATGACCCATAGGAGGGTGAGAGAGGGAACCAGGCTGAACCCTGAGAGGGTGAGAGAAAGGAGCTGGAGCTGTATAACAGAACATTCTCTGTATCTGATCATTTTCTCTAACCAGATAAGAGACGCACTTCCTCTCAGTGTCGGTATAGCAAGTGTGCGGGGAGAGCGGATACAGGGGATAAAGAGTTAACAAGTACTATCTGCACATCAATGAACAAAGCGAGTTATAACCAGGATTATAGTACTATGTGTATATCGGATTACCACACCATGTACAGTGGGGAACATCAGTATTTGATACACTGCCTATTTTGCAAGCTTCAAGCCAGAAAATCACATTGTATGATTTTTACATAATTAAATTGCATTTTATTCAATTAAATAACTATTTGATCACCTATAGAGAGGAGCCAACGTTCTCGGATAAGGCGTCATCCGAGCATGCTCGTGTGCTAACTGAATGTCTTTGGCGTAATCTTGTGGCTGTTTGTCAGCTGTTAGGTAATCCCTACATGTGTTGCAGCTGTCAAACAGCCACGAGATATACAGCGGCAGGGACTAGGACATATTTCAACCAACCAGTAAGAATTCTGGCTCTCATAGACCTGTTAGTTTTTCTTTAAGAAGCCCTCCTACTCTGACCTCATTACCTGTATTTATTGCACCTGTTTGATCTTGTTACCTGTATAAAAGACACCTGTCCACACACTCAATCACACTCCAACCTCTCCACCATGGCAAAGACCAAAGATATGTCTAAGGACACCAGGGACAAACATGTAGGGTATGTGCACACGTTACGGGATTTGTGTGCGGATTTTTCAGCGCAGATTCTGAAAAACCCGCAAGTAAAACACAGGATTTACCATGGTATTTGAGCGGATTTCAATTATGGAACAGGTGTAAAATGCTGCGGAATCCGCACAGAGAGATGACATGCTCTGGAAAATAAACCGCAGCGTTTCCGCACGGTATTTTCCGCAACATGTGCACTGCGAATTTGGTTTTCCATTGGTTTACATGGTACTGTACAACGCATGGAAAACTGCGGCGAATCCGCAGCGTCAAATCCGCTGCGGATCCACAGCCAAATCCGCAACGTGTGCACAGACCCGTAGACCTTCACAGGCTGGGATAGGCTACAGGACAATAGGCAAGCAGCTTGGTGAGAAGGCAACAACTGCTGGCTCAATTATAAGAAAATGGAAGAAACAAGATGACTGTCAATCTTCCTAGGTCTGGGGCTCTGTAATGATATTACGAATATGTTCATATTCAACGTACCCTCCTAGAATTTTCCATTGCTTTACCAGCATATACATGCTTCCCTTTCCCCCCATTATGTCTGTGTAAAGAGCACAAAGTAGCTCTTTTCACTGCCAGCTCATCCCTCCCCCTGCATACAGCTGTAATATGAAACCAGCGTGCTGTGAGCAAGCCTACTCAACCTTGTGCAAAAAGCATGGTTGGTGGGGCATTCCCTTTGTTCTCTTAACACCTTACCGACCTCCGCTGTACTAGTACTGCAGAGGTTGCATCTCTTCCTTTGACGCAGGTTCCGGTGGTGAGTCCGCATCAAAGACGAGACATGTCAGCTGTTTTGAACAGCTGACATGTGCCCGCAATAGCGGAGAGTGGAAATGCTGACAGCGACATTTAACTAGTGCTTCAGGCCATCGGGCCGGAAATGAGCGCATTGCTGACCCCGTCACGTGATCGGGGGGTCAGCGATGCATCGGCATAACAACCAGAGGTCTCCTTGAGGCCTATATGGTTGTTGTCGTCAGGTTGCTATGAGCGCCACCCTGTGGTCGGCACTCATAGCAATGCAGTAAATCTACTACATAGGAGAGATCTGAGCTTCGCTCCTATGTAGCAGAGCCGATCGAGTTGTGCCAGCTTCTAGCCTCCCTAGGCTATGGTAGCATGGCAAAAAGTAAAAATAAAAATAAAAAGTTTTTAAAAAAATATGAAGAAAAAAAAAAATATATATAAAGTTTAAATCACCCCCTTTTCGCCCCACTCAACATAAAAAAAAAAAAAAATCAAGCCTACACATATTTGGTATCGTCAAGTTCAAAATCGCCTGATCTATCAATAAAAAAAGGATTAACCTGATAGCTAAACGGTGTAGCGAGAAAAAAAAAATCAAAACGCCTGAATTAGGATTTTTTGGTCGCCGCAACAGTGCATTAAAATGTAATAACGGGGGCGATCAAAAGAACGTATCTTCACCAAAATGGTATAATTTAAAACGTCAGCTCGGCACGCAAAAAATAAGCCCTCACCTGACTCCAGATCACGAAAAATGGAGACGCTACAGGTATCGAAAACTTGTGAAATTTTTTTTTTTTTTTTCAGCAAAGTTTGGAATTTTTTTTGACCATTTAGATAAAAGAAAACCTAGACATGTTTGGTGTCTCTGAACACGTAATGACCTGGAGAATCAAAATGGCTGGTCAATTTTAGCATTTAGTGAACCTAGCAAAAAAGGCAAACAAAAAACAAGTGTGGGATTGCACTTTATTTTTGCAATTTCACCGCACTTGGAATTTTTTTCCATGCTAAAACCAATGATGTCCTTCAAAAGTACAACTTGTCCCGCAAAAAACAAGCCCTCACATGGCCATATTGACGAAAAAAAAAAATGTTATGACTCTGGGAAGGAGGGGAGAGAAAAATCAAAACGCAAAAATGGAAAAGGGCAAGGTCTTGAAGGGGTTAAACTGGTTTATCATTGCGCAGATTAGGTCTGGAAGCAGGACAAATACATTTTTGTCCTCTGCTTCGGCCGGGCCATCACACAGTGCTTTTTCTAAGCTCAGCGCCTGGCAGAATTTGAGAAACGCATTACTGCTTACCCGAGTCACACAGCCAAGCCATGTTTAGACTTACATGTAAGCTAATTTTGTGAGAAGTCATATAATACACTCGTTGTCCTTCCACGAGATTTTCCCCAAGATATATGAGTAATAGAAGATTTGACATAACTTCCAAAAGGGGAGGGCATTCCAGGGAGCAGCGCACTCAGTGAGGTCATCAAGCAGAGCATATACATTTAGGAGCTGATTTAGGAGCTGAGTTAGGAGAAGTAGTCTTTGCCCAGGAAGTCAGCTAAAAAACTCTGCAATTTGCTCTGATACATTGGGATGTGTCGCCCTTCCCCCAGCCGCATGGCCAGCCATGATACGAAAGAACTGTAAGTGTTTTTCTTCAACATTAATCCCTTTTATTTTGTAATTGCTCTGTACATACTATAATTGTTTCATTTTGGCAATATCTTTTCATACCCTTTGTAAACACTGCCTATTTCTTTTTGGAGTAAAAGTTGTAATATTTACTAGCTTCGTTTTCCTTGCTCTAAACTTATCTCCGTCATCTGAAGTAAATTACGCTACTGATTGGGTTGGCTCCTGACCCGCTATTAATCATAGGAACAGGAGCTGGTGGCACCAGAGCATACTGAGCTTGTTGGGTATAGCTGGCAGTGACGGAAAGGGGTTTGTAAGAGTATTGCCCGGCTGCGGCGGGGGATAGGTATATCACCCTCACTGCAGCATGCCCAATAGCCAGTACACGATCGGGCAGCCTTTCTGGCGACTAATTATCCTAGGAGCAGTTCCTTGACTGACCTGAGGGTAAGGGGGCCGCCAGAGAGCTGCAAGTTCCAAACAGGAACTGGGAAGTGGGATATAAATAAATCCCTGAAGAAAGAACTGGGGCAACCAAACACTCCCGATTCATGACATTGGTGGCAGAGCGGTAGGATAATAGAGCATTAGTGATCTGGTAAGAGCAATCATTCCTCTCACTAAAAACTTGCATGGTTCTTGCGAGGACTCGGTGCAAAAAATTTGGGAGAATGAGCTCAGTGTTTACTAGACCCTAGACGATACCGTGTGTACTTTCGATTACCCCCTCCCCTTCTCTTTGCTTTTCTATCCTATCTTTTATTTGGCAATGATGGCTACGCTTGGAGAAGGTTGGTATAAGCAGCATAACAAGGACACTTATTGCCCTTTGTGGGTTGAGACAAATTGATGCCACAGGCAAAAAAAGCCAACTGGTCACAGCTCTGGTGCAACTGGAAATTGCTCAGAGCCCAGCGGATGCAGAAGCTGGCCCAAGAACAAAAGGTGCTGCAGCAGAGGTACAACCACTGAATGCCAGTCCTACTTTCAACCAGGGCGAATTGGACCCCCACCTGCAGGTGGCCTTGGAACAACTACTTGCCGACGACCGTGATGGACGTCTGAGGCTGATCCAGCAATTCCAAGCGGAGCAGCGGGAGACAGAGCGCCCAGTGGGAGACAGAGAGGCTTTGAGAAAGCCTGCAGACAGTACCGGCTGCCTGTGGAAGAATGGGCCTGATACCTGACCCCAGGGCTCAAAGGCAAAGCTCTGGAGGCGTTTGCTTCTCTCCCGTCAGACCAAGATGGAGAATATGAGGCCATCAAGCAGGCCCTGATAAAGAAGTACCAGCTCACTTCTGAGGTTTACCATAAAAAGTTCCGGAACCTCCAACGTGGCCCACACGACAGTTATAGCGATGTGGTGCATGGACTCAGGACCCACTTTGACCAGTGGATCCAAGGACTGTCACTGACCACTTTTGAGCAGCTGAGGGGACTGATGATCAAAGACCAGTTTCTACAATCCCTGGCAAAAATTATGGAATCACCGGCCAAGGAGGATGTTCATTCAGTTGTTTAATTTTGTAGGAAAAAAGCAGATCACAGACATGGCACAAAACTAAAGTAATTTCAAATGGCAACTTTCTGGCTTTAAGAAACACTAAAAGAAATCAAGAACAAAAAATGTGTCAGTAATGGTTACTTTTTTAACCAAGCATAGGGAAAAAAAATTATGGAATCATGAAAAACAAACAAAAAAAACCAATCCAAAACATCACTAGTATTTTGTTGCACCACCTATGGCTTTCATAACAGCTTGCAGTCTCTGAGGCATGGACTTAATGAGTGTCAAACAGTATTCTTCATCTATCTGGCTCCAACTTTCTCTGATTGCTATTGTCAGATCAGCTTTACAGGTTGGAGCCTTGTCATGGACCATTTTCTTCAACTTCCACCAAAGATTTTCAATTGGATTGAGATCCGGACTATTTGCAGGCCATGACATTGCCCTTATGTGTCTTTTTTCAAGGAATGTTTTCACAGCTTTTGTTCTATGGCAGCATGCATCATCATCTTGAAAAATGATCATCCCCATGCATCCTTTCAATTGATGTGATAAGAAAAGTGTCCAAAATATCAACATAAACGTGTGCATTTATTGAAGATGTAATGACAGCCATCTCCCCAGTGCCTTTACCTGACATGCAGCCCCATATCATCAATGACTGAGGAAATTTGCATGTTCTCTTTAGGCAATCATCTTTATAAATCTCATTGGAATAGCACCAAAAGTTCCAGAATCAACACCTTGCCCAATGCATATTCGCGATTCATCACTAAAAATGACTTTCATCCAGTCATCCACAGCCCACGATTGCTTTTCCTTAGCCCATTGTAACCTTGTTTTTTCTGTTTAGGTGTTAATGATGGCTTTCAATTAGCTTTTCTGTATGTAAATCCCATTTCCTTTAGGCGGCTTCTTACAGTTCGGTCACAGACGTTGACTCCAGTTTCCACCCATTCATTCCTCATTTGTTTTGTTGTGCATTTCCTGTTTTAGAGACATATTGCTTTAAGTTTCCGGTCTTGACGCTTTGATGTCTTCCTTGGGCTACCAGTATGCTTGCCTTTAACAACCTTCCCATGTTGTTTGTATTTGTTCCCGATTTTAGACATAGCTGACTGAACAACCAACAGCTTTTTCAACATTGCGTGATAATTTACCCTCTTGATAGTTTGATAATCCTCTCCTTTGTTTCAATTGATATCTCTCGTGTTGGAGCCATGATTCATTTCAATCCACTTGGTGCAACATCTCTCCAAGGTGTGATCACTCCATTTTAGATACAGACTAATGAGCAGATCTAATTTGATGCAGGTGTTATTTTTGGGAAAGAAAATTTACAGGGTGATTCCATAATTTTTTCCTCAGAACTGAGTGATTCCATAATTTTTCCACATTTTTTGTTCTTGATTTCTCTTAGTGTTTCTTAAAGCCAGAAAGTTGACATTTGAAATGACTTTAGTTTTGTGCCATGTCTGTGATCTGCTTTTTTTTCTACAAAATTAAACAACTGAATAAACATCCTCCAAGGCCGGTGATTCCATAATTTTTGCCAGGGGTTGTACATCTTTGCCCAGCTGAGGTGCGACAGTTCATGATGGACTGAGAGGCAAAAGAGGAGGACAAAGCAGCGCCGACATCTATGAGACCAACCGTAAATCGGAAGTGCGGAAGCCAGTCACCGCCAGCTGGAGAGGGGGTAAGCCTGCAAACAACCCCAGTGCCCCTGCCAGCCGACTCACCAGAGGCCCTGTCCCTGTTGCCAGCACCAGACCTACCACCGACCTTCGCAAGTGTTTTGCCTGCAATAAGACTGGTCATATCAGCGCCAACTGTCCGGAGAAGCAGAATAACCCCCAGCCAGGGGCCCCAGGGCAAATGTGGCAGTTCTTTTGGTGGGTGGGGCAGTTGGGAGGGTCTATGACAACCTGCAGCACGTCACAGTGGGGGGCCATGTCGCTACAGGCCTCAAGGACACTGCGGCTGAACGAACCCTCATCCAACCCGAACTGGCGGCCCCGTGAAGAGATCATTCCAGGGAAAAACCTGACTATCACTGGGATTGGGGGCATGCGCTGTCCCTTGCCAAAGGCCCGGGTGTTTATAGATTGGGATGCCGGGAGCAGGGTGAAGGAAGTGGGTTGTCCAATAATTTGCCCACCGATATTCTATTAGGGACGGATTTGAGGAGAATGCTTGCATATTACGTCCCTGATCCCCCTACCCAATCTGATACTAAGGGTGATTCTAATGATGATAATAATGATGGGAAATTGCATGCGTTATCTGAGATTGATTTATCTCATACTGATGTTGATGATGATGATGAAAATGTGCACGGTTTTTCCCGATAACCATTTATCCGATAATGATGATGTGTCTACAGGTGCAGGAGTGCTCAGCAATGTCACTCTGCTGAGTGAGATGGCTGAGGAACTCCAAACAGGAGCAAGCAATGGTGCCAAGGGAAATGGTGAGATGAATGCGAACCGCGAGGAAGGAGATGCTGTGCAACTGACCAGTGCCACAGAGGATGATAACTGCCCATATATAGCACTGCTCCTGAGATGTTTGGGGTGGATGGGGAGGTAGAACCCATAGCAGCGCTGGCTGATGGGTCTGTGAAAATTCCCGGGGAGACAGCCTACGAAGCTGCTGTCACCCGCAGAGTGCCCAGAACGCATATAACGTTCGGCCTTCCAGATCCTCCTCAGTAACAGGGGGCACTGAACCAGAGATGGACCCTGAGCATGTCCCAGAGGGTTCCCGTAGGGAAGGGACCCTGACGTCACTTCTGGCTGCCTCCAGCCAGGAGTTCCAGGCTGCTCTGCACTTAAATGCGAGTCTGGAGAACTTGAGACACCTCGCCGAGACGCCCACCTCCGTGACTGATAAGAGGGTGTTCTGGGAACGAGGGAGGTTACACCGGGAGACAGTTCCCGGTCAATCCCAAAAGGAGTAGTTGAGGCAAAGACAGCTGGTCGTCCCGTACCAATTCAGGGGTGAGTTGTTGCGGATTGCCCATGAGATCCCACTCGCTGGACACTTGGGGATCAACAAAACTAAGGCCCGGCTACCTCAACACTTCTATTGGCCCAAGATGGGGACAGATGTGACAAACTACTGCCGCTCCTGTATCACCTGTTAAAGAGTGGGGAAGGCAGGGCCTGCTTTTAAGGTTCCCCTGATCCCTTTGCCAGTGATAGAGGAGCCTTTCCAAAGGATCGCAGTGGACACTGTGGGCCTGCTGGCCGTCCCATGCAGCTCTGGAAAGCAATACGTCCTCACTGTGGTACACTACGATACCCGGTACCCAGAAGCAGTGGCTCTGTCCTCAACTAGGGCAGATAAGGTAGCGAATGCACTGTTGGCCATTTTTTTCTCAGGTAGGATTTCCCAAGGAGATGCTTACCGACCAAGGGACCCAAATTCATGTCTTGCCTCATGGAGGCTCTCTGTAAGAAAATGTAGGTGAAACGTCTGGTATCGAGTGCGTATCACCCCCAGACCAATTGTTTGTGTGAGCGCTTCAAAGGTACCCTCAAACAGATGCTACACATGCTGGTTGAGACCCAAGGACGCACCTGCGGTACCTCCCACACCTGCTATTCGCTTACAGAGAGGTTCCGCAAGCTTCGATGGGGTTTCACTTACAGAGAGGTTCCGCAGGCTTCGATGGGGTTCTCCCCGTTCCAGCTCCTGTACGACAGGCGAGTCCGGGGACCCCTTGGGTTGGTAAGGGGAACCCTTCTGATCCATCGTGGATTATCTCATGTGCTTCCGTGACAAAATGCAGACCTTGACGCAGTTGGCGTATGACAACATGGCGCAAGCCCAGACTGATCAGAAGAACTGGTAAGACCAGAGCGCCAGGGAGCGGACCTACCAGGTGGGTCAGGTGGTGTGGGTGCTGGTCCCAGTACTGAAGGATAATCTTCAGGCAGCCTGGGAAGGCCCGTACATCGTCCACCAGCTCAACTCAGTCACCTACGTGGTCACGCTTGACCATGCTTGGGGTAGGCCAAAGGCCTTTCACGCCAATATGATGAAGGCTCATAACGAATGAAGCCTGCATCTTACCAGTCTGCAACCTGCCCGAAGACGAGGAGGAAGACCCCCTCCTGGACACGCTGGCCCAAGCCAAGGCCGATGGGTCCATCGAGGACGTGGAGGTAAGCGCCTTGCCATCTGAACCCCAGCGGTCGCAGTTGCGAACCAGGCTGAAACCCTTCTGGGCCGTGTTCACCAACAAACCTGGAAAGACCGAGTTAGCAGTCCATGAGGTGGACACCGGGAATCATGCCCCACTATGGCGAACACCCTATCGGATCTCCAACGAGGTGCAGCAGGTTATGATCGATGAAATGTTACAGCTGGGGGTGATTCAACGGTCCAAAAGCGAGTGGGCCTCACCTGTAGTCCTGGTGCCAAAGAAGGATCAGACCACCCGGTTCTGCGTGGACTACAGGGGGCTCAACGCAGTCATAGCCTCTGAAGCGCTCCCAATGCTGTGCATCGAGGAGCTGCTTGAGCAGTTAGCTGGTGCAAAATGTTTGTCCATAATGGATTTGAGCCGGGGATATTGGAAGATTCCCCTGAGCCCCAAGGCGCAGGAGAAGTCCACCTATATCACCCCCTTCGGACTGTACGAGTCCACGGTCATGCCATTTGGCATGAAGAATGTCCCTGCCACTTTCCAGCAGATGGTCAACCACCTGCTTCAGGGACTAGAGAAGTACGAGGAGGCATACCTGGATGACATTGACGTTTTCAGTTCCTCCTGGGGGGAACACCTGCAGCATCTCCAGGAGGTGCTCAGGCAAATTCACCAAGCAGGCCTAACCATCAAGCCAGGAAAGTGCCAGATGGGCATGAGCGAGGTTCACTACCTGAGGCACCAGGTGGGCAGGGGCTATCGCGTCCTGGCCCACCCCCAGGTCCAAGAAGCAGGTGATATCCTTCCTGGGAACTGCAGGGTACTATAGGCGCTTTGTACAGAACTAGAGCAGCCTTGCAAAAGCCTTGATGGACATCACCAGAAAAAAGCTACCCCAAACAGTCGACTGGACAGAAGGCTGTGAGGCTTTTTGGGCTTTGAAAACAGCCCTGAGCAGTTCTCCGGCGAAAGTCAGTCGGACTTTCCTGGTACAGACCCCCGCCAGCAAGTTAGGCCGGAAACTTCGGCCGAGGGAAGTGGTCTATTCCACCATCGAGAAGGAGAGCCTGGCCATGGTCTGGGCCCTGCCACGTTTGCAGCCCTACCTGTACGGACGCACCTTCACCGTGGTGACCGACCACCACCCCCTGAGCTGGTTGTATACTGTGTCCGGTACCGACAGAAGGTTGCTACGCTGGAGCCTTGCCCTCCAGCAGTACAATTTACAGTGAAGCACAAAAAGGGCAGTGAGCATGGCAACGCAGATGGGTTGTCCCGCCGGTGAGAGCCTGCCGAAGTGAGCGTGGAGTACCGAGAGGTCCTGCCTCAGTACCGCAGTCCAAAAGGGGATGTGTAATATTATGAATATGTTTATATCAAACACCCTCCTAGAATTTTCCATTGCTTTACCAGCATATACATGCTTACCTTCCCCCCCCATTAGGTCTGTGTAAAGAGCACAAAGTAGCTCTTTTCACTGTCAGCTCCTCCCTCCCCCAGCACACAGCTGTAATGTGAAACCAGTGTGCTGTGAGCAGGCCTACTCAGCCTTGTGCAAAAAGCATGGTCAGTGGGTTATTCCCTTTGCGCTCTTAAACTGGTATATAATCGCACAGATTAGGTCTGGAAGCAGGACAAATATATTTTTGACCTCTGCTTCGGCCGGGCCATCACACAGTGCTTTTTCTAAGCTCAGCGCCTGGCAGAATCTGAGAAACGCATTACTGCTTACCCGAGTCATATAACCAAGCCATGTTTAGACTTGTATGTAAGCCAATTTTGTGAGAAGTCATATAATGTCATATAATTGTCGTCCTTCCACGAGCTTCTCCCCAAGACATATGAGTAATAGAAGATTTGACATAACTTCCAGAAGGGGAGGGCATTCCAGGAAGCAGCCCACTCAGTGAGGTCATCAAGCAGAGCATATACATTTCGGAGCCGATTTAGAAGGAGTAGTGTATGTCCAGGAAATCAGCTAACAGAAACTCTGCAATTTGCTCTGATGCATTTGGATGTGTCACCCTTCCCCCAGCCGCATGGCCAGCCATGATATGAGAGAACTGTAAGTGTTTTTCTTCAACTTGAATCCCTTTTATTTTGTAATCGTTCTGTACATACTATAAATGTTTCATTTTGGTAATATCTTTTTATACCCTCTGTAACCACTGCCTATTTCTTTTTGGAGTAAAAGTTATAATATTTACTTGCTTCGCTTTTCTTGCTCTAAAAAGTACCTATAATCTCACAAAATTCTACCAATCCAAAAAATCGTTTACCAGCAAGGTAGTAATGGTACTATATTGGACTAAAATTTAACTTTTAATTAAATTGTTTAAAAACCAATTCGGACAAGAACAACAACAAACACTAATATTACAGACAACACAAACCCAATATTAAAATTACAAATCCTATGGGTGTATCAAGATTCCGATATTGCTCAGATGAGTACTCTCAATCTCTCAGCCTGGGAGGCCATGGGGTTAATATTTTGTAACTGGGAATCCTAGTGGTGGGTTTGAAGGTTGTGGGCTTTGATGCAGGCCCATCCCCCACCTTCGGATTAACAGAGAAACTACTGGAGCGGTCTTCGAGACCAGGAAGAGTTGCCGGGCAGACACCTGGGTGAGACTGTTCCATTACTCTAAACAGATGCCTTTCTGTATGTAAATAATACTACCATGCAGCAAATGATATTTATGTAGCACTGGTATTTTTCTGTGCTCAGATGTAGTATAGAGAACATTTGCTTGGTGCCAAACGATATTTATGTAATACGGAATGCTTTCGTATTCGGATATGGTATAGAGAGCAGCTACATGGTGCTAAAGGTCACTGCTGGGATAGTGCTTTAAATTATGAGGTTACTGGCTGAGAGGCTGAGAGACTAAAAAGTACCTCCAACGTCCTCTGAAGT
>NC_135232.1:551755980-551925980 GCF_051348905.1 Ranitomeya variabilis | reverse complement strand
GGCCCAGTGTGAGAAAGCTGGGTCTCCCTCAGAGGTCATGGGTCTTCCAGCAGGACAATGACCCAAAACACACTTCAAAAAGCACCAGAAAATGGTTTGAGAGAAAGCACTGGAGACTTCAAAAGGTGGCCAGCAATGAGTCCAGACCTGAATCCCATAGAACACCTGTGGAGAGATCTAAAAATGGCAGTTTGGAGAAGGCACCCTTCAAATATCAGGGACCTGGAGCAGTTTGCCAAAGAAGAATGGTCTACAATTCCAGCAGAGCATTGTAAGAAACTCACTGATGGTTACCGGAAGCGGTTGGTCGCAGTTATTTTGGCTAAAGGTTGTGCAACCAAGTATTAGGCTGAGGGTGCCAATACTTTTGTCTGGCCCATTTTTGGAGTTTTGTGTGAAATGATCAATGTTTTGCTTTTTGCTTCATTCTCTTTTGTGTTTTTTCATTTAAGACAAATTAAATGAAGATAATAATACCAAAGAATTTGTGATTGCAATCATTTTCAAAAAGAAACTGAGTATTATCTGACAGAATTGCAGGGGTGTCAATACTTTTGGCCACAACTGTACGGTATTCTTTCACTACACTGGGTATATACCAGATGACCACTAGGACTCTCTCACTACACCGGGTATACATCGAGTAACCACCAGGATTCTCTCACTAGATCGGGTATACAAGGATAACCATCGTGATTCTCTCACTACACTTTTGTATAATTATTGTGACGCTATCTGGAGCTGGTTGCGTTCTTTTTTAATATATAAACATTTTGATTCTATGTACTTGGATTACTATATGTATGGATTCTTATTGTTTTTAAATTTGGTTTTTCAATAAAAATGATTTTAATTTTATAATAACGTTTTGACATTATGGTCGTTTTTTTCTGTGTCTTGGGTTCTCATTACACTGGGTATACACCGCTTAATATCTGGGAATCTCTCACTACACTGAGTATACACTGGATAACCACCAGGATTCTAATCACTACATCGAGTACATACCAGATAACCACCAGGACTCTCTCACTACACCAGATATACACCGGATAACCACCAGAATTCTCTCACTACACCAGGTATACATCGAATAACCACCAGGATTCTCTCACTAGATCAGGTATACACAGATAACCACCATGATTCTGTTACTACACTGGGTATATGCCGCGTAATAACCAGGAATATCTCACTACACCGGGTGTACAAGGATAACCACCATGATTCGCTCACTACACTGGGTATACACCACGTAATAACCGCAAATCTCTCACTACACCCTGTACACATCGTATAGTAATCGGCATTCTCTCACTACACCAGGTGTACATGGATAACCACCGGGATTCTCTCACTACACTGGGTATACACCACATAATAACCGGTAATCTCTCACTACACTGGGTATGCACTGGATAACCACCGTGACTCTCTCACTACACTGGGTATACGTCACGTAATAACCGGGAATCTCTCACTATACCGGGTATACATTGATAACCACCGTGATTCTCTGGCTACATTGGGTATACACAGCTTAATATCCAGGAACCTCTCACTACACTGAGTATACAATGGATAACCACCAGGATTCTATCACTACATCGAGTATATACCAGATAACCACCAGGACTCTCACTACACCGGGTATACACCGGATAACCACCAGGATTCTCTCAATACACCGGGTATCGGATAACCACCAGGATTCTCTCACTACACCGGGTATACGACGGATAACCACCGGGATTCTCTCACTATAGTGGGTATACACAGCGTAATAACGGGTATTCTTTCACTACACTGCGTATACACCAGATAACCACCGGGATTCTCTCACTACACTGGCTATATACTGCGTAATAACCAGGAATCTCTCACTACACTGGGTATACACCAGATAACCAACAGGATTCTCTCGCTGCACCGAGTATACATTGCGTAATAACCGTGAATCTCTCACTACACCGGGTATACACCGCGTAATAACCGGGAACCTCTCACTACACCGGGTATACACTGGATAGCCACCAGGATTCTATCACTACACTCGATAACCAACATGATTCTCTCACTGCACAGGGTATATATCGCGTAATAACCAACACCGGGTATACACGGATAACCACTGGGATTCTCTCACTACACTGGGTACACACCGCGTACTAACCAGGAATCTCTCACTACACAGAGTATACACTGAGTAGTAACCGGGATTCTCTCACTACACAAGGTACACACAGCGTAATAACCAGTAACCTCTCACTACTGCGAATATACACAGCATAATAACGGGTACTCTCGCGCTACACCCGGTATACACAGAGTAGTAACCGCAAATGTCTCACTACACCAGGCATACACCAGAAAACTATCAGGATTCTCTCACTACATCGGGTATACACCGGGCAGTTACCAGGATCGTCTCACTACACCGGGTATATGTGGTACAACACATCTCTCACTCAAGATCCTCTACAACACACAATCACCATGAACGGCACAGGACCCAAGTGACCCACACACAGGACTCGGGCAACCCAGGTGGCACAGACCCAGCAGCACTCCACACACACTGTGGCACTGCGTACTATCAGACATGGCTCCGCTGCAAACAATCCACAGGAGTGTCACAATGATGAATGCGCCAGCGTGTCATCCGGTGGCCAAAACATGGCGTCCTGACACATGTAAGGCAGGAAGGACTCCGCCTGGTACCTGTGGGGTGCGCCTTGTCCACCGTCTTGGCAGCCACGAGCTCCTCACCTCCCCGATCACTGTGAATGGGACAAAAACGATAGGTTAATGTAACCCCAAAAATGTTCCTGACACACAGGCGGCCGCCCACAGACTTCCCAGCAGTGTGAGAGGAGGACGCGCTGCTCCCCCTTTGATGTTGGGGTGAGTGGGGGTGGAGGGGCGGCGCCTGCTGTGTGCAGAGAACGCTGTGCCTCCTGCTTATCCTCAGTCCTGTGCCCCAGGGGCAGACAAGAAGATAGCGGCCAGCTGGTAAGAGGCTCCAGCCTGTGCGTCACATATTGTGCCATCCCCCCAGGAGCCGCTGCGGACCCCGGCTGCCACCTGCATGACACCGCCAGCATCTGGGTCAGAGAGGCTCCAGCTGAGCTGGTATGAAGGGCACAGGACAGAGGGCTCTGTCCCAGAGTCACCGGGAAGGAATGTTAATGACCAGAACCTGCCCTGTAATTATAGGAGGGGGCACCGCAGGGCGAGAATGGGGATACCAAATCTGGGGAACGCCCTCCATTCAAAGCTGTGAAAAATGCCAAGCAGGCAGAGGGTATTAAACGAATCCTGGGGAGGTGCCAGCTGGCAGGGGTCCAGGCACCGCTCAGGTGCTGCGCAACCTGGCTTAACCCCATCACTGCCAGACCAAGAGTGCCACCCGAGTAACATGACGCCAGAGAGCAGGCACTCGCTCACCCATACCCCGGGGCACCCACAGTGCTGGAACCGCAGAGGGCCTCACTGTTTGGGCACAGAAAGATTAATAAGGCCACACTTCTCAATGCCACCACTGGGAGGCGCCAGTGCAAGGTGTGCACAGACCCCCTCCCCAACCTGACAGGAGCAGGTCTGCAGGTGGGCGGGCAGGCAGTGGGGCGCCCAGTTTTATGGTCGCAGCTTAAAGGACTTTGGTCTGATTGTCCTGCCGCTCCCATCCAGGGGCTCAGAACAACCCCCCGCGGCACGCAACCAGATAAACAGCCGCCCTTCCCCCACCTACACAAAGGGTCCGAGGGTCATCCACTGCAGGGGCACAAAGTGCCCAAGAGGAGCGGGTGCCTATAGTGACCCCTGTACTGAATAGAAGCCAGCAGGATGAGAGGATTTTCCACATCCCCCTCCCACCACATGGGAAAGGACCCCCACACCCGACGAGTGAGAGGACCCCCCGCATCCTCCGCAACATGGGAGACGACCCCCAGAAACCCCCCCCAACATGAGGAGTCTCACACGCTGAGTGAGAAGACCCTTGCACCCTCCCCAACAAGGCACAACATGTGAGAGGACTCCCCGCACACTCCCCAACATGGCATAACATGGGAGAGGACCCCTCGCATCCTCCCCAACATGGGAGAGGACCCCCCTTGTGCACAGAGGGTCAGCCCTGCACCCGATGAGTGAGTGAACCCCCCCGCTCTTGACGAGTGAGTGTACCACCTGCACCTGCCAACAAGGGAGAGGACCCCTCTCACCTGCCCAACGTGGGAGAGAACAGCCGCACCCCGACGAGTGTGAGAGGGCCACCGACCCTCCCCAACATGGGAAAGGACCCTCGCTTCCTCCCCAACATAGGAGAGGACCCAACCACCCTAACCAACATGGGGGATGAACGCCCCCTCACCCCCAAAATGGCAGAAGACCCCCCTCAACATGGGAGAAGACCCCAGCAGCCCCCAACATGAGAGGATGCCCCCGCACCTCAAAAAGTGAGAACTCCCGCACACTCACCAACATGGGAGAGGACCCCCCCGCACACTCACCAACATGGGAGAAGACCCCCCCAAACATGGCAGAGGACCCCCCCCAAACATGGCAGAGGACCCCCCCTCGAAATGGGAGAGGACACCCCGCACCCCAACAAGTCAGAAGACCCCACGCACCCTCCCCAACGCGGGAGAGGAACCCCGACACCCTCCCCAACGCGGGAGAGGAACCCCGACACCCTCCCCAACGCGGGAGAGGAACCCCGACACCCTCCCCAACACGGGAGAGGAAACCAGTCACACTCCCCAACACTGGAGAGGACCCCAAGCACCCTCCCCAACACGGGAGAGAATCCTTGCACCCAACTAGTGAGGGCACCCCTCACCCTCCCCAGCATGGGAGAGGACCCTCCGCACCCTCCCCAACATGAGAGGACCGCCCGTACCCTCCCCAACGAGAGAGGACCCCCACACCCTCCCCCACATGATGACCCCCGCACCCTCCCCAACATGAGAGGACCCCATGCACCCTCCCCCACGAGGACACCCACTCCCTACCCAACATGAGAGGACACCATGCACCCTCCCCCACGAGGACACCCACTCCCTACCCAACATGAGAGGATCCCTCATACCCTCCCCATGAGAGGACCCCCCACACCCTCCTCAACATGAGAGGACCCACCGCACCCTCCCCAACATGGGAGAGGACCCCCCACACCCTGACATGTGACCCTATGTACAATGATGTCCCCCCGTACCCAGACAGACATGTGACCCTATTACAGTGAAGTCCCTCTGTACCCTGACATGTGACCCTATTACAGTGATGTCCCCCTTACCCTGACATGTGACCCTATTAGTGATGTCCCCCGTACCCAGACATGTGACCCTATTAGTGATTTCCCCTCGCACCCAGATATGTGACCCTATTACAGTGAAGTCCCCCCGTACCCAGACATGTGACCCTATTACAGTCATGTCCCCGCACCCTGACATGTGACCCTATTACAGTCATGTCCCCGTACCAACATGTGACCCTATTATAGCGATGTCCCCCTGTACCGACATGTGACCCCATTACAGTGATGTCCCCACGTACCCTGACATGTAATTTTATTTAGAGATGTTCCCCCGTACCCCGACATGTGACCCTATTACAGTGCTGTCCCCCCGTACCCTGACATGTGACCCTATTACAGTGATGTCCCCCGTACGCTGACATGTGACCCTATTACAGTGATGTTCCCCCGTACCGACATGTGATCCTATTTACATTGATGTCCCCCCGTACCCTGACATGTGATCCTATTTACATTGATGTCCCCCCCGCACCGACATGTGACCCTATTACAGTGCTGTCCCCCTGTACCCAGACATGTGACCCTATTACAGTGATGTCCCCCCGTACCCTGACATGTGACCCTATTACAGTGCTCTCCCTCGTACCCTGACGTGACCCTATTACAGTGATATCCCCCATACCCCATGTGACCCTATTAGTGATGTCCCCCGTATGCTGACATGTGACCCTATTACAGTGATGTCCCCCCGTACCCTGACATGTGACCCTATTACAGTGCTGTCCCCCCGTACCGACATGTGACCCTATTACAGTGCTGTCCCCCCGTACCCTGACGTGTGACCCTATTACAGTGCTCTCCCTCGTACCGACATGTGACCCTATTACAGTGATGTCCCCCATACCCCGACATGTGATCCTAGTTACAGTGATCTCCCCCCGCACGCTGACCTGTGACCCTATTACAGTGATCTCCCCACGTACCCTGACATGTGACCCTATTACAGTGATGTCCCCCCGTACACTGACATATGACCCTATTACAGTGATGTTCCCCCTGTACGCGGACATGTGACCCTATTACGGTTATGTCCCCCGTACCCTGACATGTGATCCTATTTACAGTGATGTCCCCCCACACGCTGACATGTGACCCTATTACAGTGATGTCCCCCTCGTAACCCATGTAATTTTATTTACAGTGATGTCCCCCAGTACCCTGACATGTGACCCTATTACAGTGATGTCCCCCCGTTACCCTGACATGTGACCCTATTACAGTGATGTCCCCCCGTTACCCTGACATGTGACCCTATTACAGTGATGTCCCCTATCCGTGTGGTCTGGTATGCGGGGGGCACAGCAGTGGAGATCTGACCTGATTCCTGCAGCAACCCCCTACCCCCATGTTGCCCTGGCACAGGATGAGGGGTGCAGGTAGGCTGAGCGCACACATCACCCTGCTGGCATGGAGCACCCGGATACTGGCAGCCCCCCAGGCTGGCACCCATCCACAAGAAAACGTATGTTTACCCACAAGAGACAAAGAGGTAGAGGTGAAGGGGGAGGCGGAGGGCTGACACCACCCCAGCACCACAGCCTGACAACCCCCGGACCGCCACGTCACTGGGAGCAAAAAAGGGAAATGTGACCGCACTCGCTCCACTAGATTGCAAGCTCTGCAGCCGGGGAAGGGGGGGGGGGGGGGGGAAGAGGCGGGCGCGATAATAAGACTGGCAGGGAGGGGCGCCACGTCGGGGTATTGAGGGAAGTAGATCCTGGGTGTGGGCGATAGAAAGAGGCTGCGTCAGCCCCTGAGACTCAGGAGAAGAAACCACAAAGAGGACCCTGGATACCCACAGCATGGCGCACCACTGCCTGAGTCAGCCCAGGTGTCCGCACACGGGGTCTCCGAGTGTCCAAAGCAAGGGGTGTCCAGAAAGAGGAGCGAACGAGCCAGCAAACCGGCAGATGAGAGGGGCCACCACTGGACCACCCTGCACCCCCAGACATGGCCTGGACTCAGCACATAAGAGGGTTAATACGATCACAGAGGAAATCAACAAACCCTTATCCATGGCCACTTCCACCACGCAGGGCCGCACGCCCCGATTTGGAGCCACGTCCGCCACGCAGGGCCGCATGCCCCGATCCGGGGCCACGTCCGCCACACAGGGCCGCAAACCCCGATCCGGGGCCATGTCCGCCGCACAGGGCGGCACACCCAGATCCGGGCCACTTCCACCACACAGGTCCGCACCCCTTGATCTGGGGCCCATTCCACCACGCAGGGACGCACATCCCGATCTGGGGCCACGTACACGACGCAGCGCCGTACACCGAGATCCCAGGACCACACCACGCAATTCCGCACACCCCGATGCGGGGCCACATCCACCACACAGGTCCACACACCCTGATGCAGGGAAAAGTCCACCACGCAGGGACGCACAGCTCGATCTGGGGCTGCGTCCACCACGGAGGGCTGCACACCTCGATCCGGGGCCGCGGCCACCGCGGAGGGCTGCACACCTCGATCCGGGGCCGCGTCCACCGCGGAGGGCTGCACACCTCGATCCGGGGCCGCGTCCACCGCGGAGGGCTGCACACCTCGATCCGGGGCCGCGTCCACCACGGAGGGCTGCACACCTCGATCCGGGGCCGCGTCCACCACGGAGGGCTGCACACCTCGATCCGGGGCCGCGTCCACCACGGAGGGCTGCACACCTCGATCCGGGGCCGCGTCCACCGCGGAGGGCTGCACACCTCGATCCGGGGCCGCGTCCACCGCGGAGGGCTGCACACCTCGATCCGGGGCCGCGTCCACCGCGGAGGGCTGCACACCTCGATCCGGGGCCGCGTCCACCGCGGAGGGCTGCACACCTCGATCCGGGGCCGCGTCCACCGCGGAGGGCTGCACACCTCGATCCGGGGCCGCGTCCACCGCGGAGGGCTGCATAACCCAACATTTGCCCAGAATCAAATCAATATACAGCCACAGTGCCAGTAATGCACCAAAGCACAGGGAGGGCATTAAAGGCAGATGCCAGGGGTGAGCGGGTCTCGGCAGCGGACAGTGACGCCGGGGTGATGGGGTCTCGGCAGTGGAGAATGACGCTGGGCTGAGGGGGTGTCGGCAGTGGAGATTGACACGGGGATAAGGCAGTGAGCCGCAGGCTGCATGCTCGGGGGCTTCTGGTGTGAAGTGGAGATGCAGGCAAAGGGTTACTCCGGTGAGGCTGGCAGGTGGTACGTGGCCTCCACCCTCCGCCGGCCGCACCCCGCTACACTGAACAGACTGGTTCTCAGACATCGTCCTGACAATCCTTCAGGGCCGCCCTGCTAAGTAAAACAGGTGGGCACACAACCCTCCCCCGCCCTCCTAGTAACGGCTGCCCCTCCACGCCCTGCTCACCATCAGCTCACATAGGACACGGCTCTAATGCCATGTCCCACAATGCACTTGGAGGAGGCCGCTGCCACAGGATTGCCGGCAAGACCACCCAAATAATATGTATGTCCCCCGCACTGCATACGGTGCGGGGGCCAGTCACCCCTCCCTCCACTGTATAAGGTACGGGGCAGTCACCCTCCCACTGTATAAGGTACAGGGGCCAGTCACCCTCCCATTGCATAAATGTACGAGGGTCTGTCGACCCTGGTATTATTACGTATACAGAAATATATTTTATATATATATCTTGGGGGAGGTCTCAGTAATGGAGGAAGCTCATGAAATATGCAGGTGGCGGAGGTCCGTGCTCTGGCCATTCTGATATCCTGGTGACCAGGAAAGGAATCATCTTTTCTGTACACTCACATCAGACCGGGCAGATCCGGGGACGTACTACAAGCCATTGGCCCGGTCACCACCACATCCACGGAAATCAAAGCCATACACGGACCTGCTCAGTGCGCTATGCCCTTATAAAGTAGACAACTTAGCCCTACCAGGATCACCACAAAGAAAGGGGTCAGAAATATATCAGAGACGCTACAAAGAGAGGGTTTTTACTACTACCAGGGTCAACACATGGAGGTCCTACAACTACCAGGGGACACTTCTAGGAGTCCTATACCACTCCTGGGACCACAAACATAGAGGGTGGTCCTACCACTACCGAGGTCACCAAGTAGCTGGAGGTCCTACCACTACTAGGAAACCTACCACCTCTGTGTTCACCACATAGAGGGGAAGTCCTACAACTGCTAGGGTAACCACACCAAGAGGCTCCTACCACTACTGGAGTTACCACACAGAGGGGAGAACCTACAACTACCAGGATCACAACATAGAGGGGATGTCCTACCACTATTGGGGTCACACCATTAGTGGACTCATCACATAGAGGCAGTCCTTCAAATACCAGGGTCACTATATAGAGGGAGGGCCACTACTGAAGGTCTTACCCCTTCTGTGGTCACCACATAGTTGGAGGTCCTACCATAGTTGAAGTTTCTATCACATCCAGGGTCACCACATAGAGAGGAAATACTACAACTGTTGTGGTCACCACATAGAGGGAGATCCTACAACTACTGGGGGTTCTAACACTAGCAGGGTAACCACATAGGTGGTCCTACCAATCCTGGGGTCATCACACAAAGAGGGTTCTACAACTACCGAAGTTACCACAAAGAGAGGAGCTCCTACCACTATTGGGATCCTACCACAGAGGGAAGGCCTTCAAAATACAGGTGTCGGAAAACGGAGAAAGGTATTACAATTAATGGGGTCACCAGAAAGAGGGAGGTCTTACTACTACTTGGGTCACCACATAGTAGGCGCCACCTCCATCTATATGGCATTACTCCAGGAGGGCGGAGGAGTGGGACTGCTAGTGAGTGGCCGATGCAGTAAGAGGCAGCGGCCAGCGCTGCACTTGGCAGAGTGGCCAGAGCGGCAGGTGGAGGAAGCGGCAGGTGGCAGAGAGTGGCCGGAGCGGCAGGTGGCAGAGAGTGGCCGGAGCGGCAGGTGGCAGAGAGTGGCCGCAGCGGCAGAGAGTGGCCGGAGCGGCAGAGAGTGGCCGGAGCGGCAGAGAGTGGCCGGAGCGGCAGGTGGCAGAGAGTGGCCGGAGCGGCAGAGAGTGGCCGGAGCGGCAGGTGGCAGAGAGTGGCCGGAGCGGCAGGTGGCAGTAGCTGAGTAGCGCACAGCTTCTCATGCAATAATTGCGCGTGTTGCGCGGTGCCGAATCAGCTGGAGGTCCCTAGGCCCCAGTATGATGAGAGCACCTCCTGATGTTCAGCGATTTCTGTCTCATTTCATCATCTGTAATCTCATGCCCCCCAGGGACCCCAACACATTCGACCAGGTCTCAAGATTAGGACCCCAGGGTTTTCACACACAGGACATGGCGGTGCATGTCACAGTGCAACCTCTGGCTCTCCAGCATTAACCCCTTCCTGGCTAACAGACTGCAATCCTCTGCTCATCCTGAGAGCCTCCTCCTTAATGCACAGAATGGCTGAAAAGCAGTGAGGACTGACACCAGAGCAGTGTAATGATGGCAGGATGCACAGATCCACACGCCCTTCACCCTAATCCCAGAAGTAAGGAGGACACAATTAATGACAACAGATCACCTGGAATGTGCAGCATCAGAATGTGAGCCATCCGGTCCATGTAATCACTGCCTGCGCTGCATGTCCCCACGCTCCAGCCACCTGCCAGATGGGCATCCCGGGCCCCAGAGCTGCCACTTTACCAACAAGATGAGTCAGCAGGTGGAGCCGCCACCACTCGTCTGCAATGAAATGAGGCTGGAGAGGTGGTTATGCCCTGTGATCATCAGCCACTCGCTTGTTATCTGTACACAGCCCTGTCACAGCAGCCGCTCACACGGGTCAACTCAGCATAACCTGAGGGCAAAGCCCACCGAGCCCAGAGACACGGAGGACGCTGTGCCTTTAAGACGCCTGTCAGTTGGAAACTTCCTTATCTGAGGGCTGGAGGGGGTGAGGGGCCCCGTGTGCACCAAGCCCCCCCCCCCCCCCGTGTCCACCAAGCATAGATAGCGCGCCCCCCCCCCCGTGTGCACCAGGCATAGATGCCCCCCCCCCCCCCGTGTGCACCGGCCCTAGGGAGCCCCTCCGTGTGCACCAGCCCTAGGGAGCCCCCCCTCCCCGTGTGCACCAGCCCTAGGGAGCCCCTCCTCCCCGTGTGCACCAGCCCTAGGGAGCCCCTCCTCCCCGTGTGCACCAGCCCTAGGGAGCCCCTCCTCCCCGTGTGCACCAGCCCTAGGGAGCCCCTCCTCCCCGTGTGCACCAGCCCTAGGGAGCCCCCCCCCCCGTGTGCACCAGCCCTAGGGAGCCCCCCCTCCCCGTGTGCACCAGCCCTAGGGAGCCCTCCCGTGTGCACCAGCCCTAGGGAGCCCACTCCCCCGTGTGTACCAGCCCTAGGGAGCCCACTCCCCCGTGTGCACCAGCCCTAGGGAGCCCCCCCCCCTCCGTGTGCACCAGCCCTAGGGAGCCCCCCCCTCCCCGTGTGCACCAGCCCTAGGGAGCCCTCCCGTGTGCACCAGCCCTAGGGAGCCCTCCCGTGTGCACCAGCCCTAGGGAGCCCACTCCCCCGTGTGTACCAGCCCTAGGGAGCCCACTCCCTCGTGTGTACCAGCCCTAGGGAGCCCACTCACTCGTGTGTACCAGCCCTAGGGAGCCCACTCCCCCGTGTGCACCAGCCCTAGGGAGCCCCCTCCCCCGTGTGCACCAGCCCTAGGGAGCCCCCCCCCTCCGTGTGCACCAGCCCTAGGGAGCCCCCCCCTCCCCGTGTGCACCAGCCCTAGGGAGCCCTCCCGTGTGTACCAGCCCTAGGGAGCCCTCCCGTGTGCACCAGCCCTAGGGAGCCCTCCCGTGTGTACCAGCCCTAGGGAGCCCTCCCGTGTGCACCAGCCCTAGGGAGCCCACTCCCCCGTGTGTACCAGCCCTAGGGAGCCCACTCCCTCGTGTGTACCAGCCCTAGGGAGCCCACTCCCTCGTGTGTACCAGCCCTAGGGAGCCCACTCCCTCGTGTGTACCAGCCCTAGGGAGCCCACTCCCTCGTGTGTACCAGCCCTAGGGAGCCCACTCCCTCGTGTGTACCAGCCCTAGGGAGCCCACTCCCTCGTGTGTACCAGCCCTAGGGAGCCCACTCCCTCGTGTGTACCAGCCCTAGGGAGCCCACTCCCTCGTGTGTACCAGCCCTAGGGAGCCCACTCCCTCGTGTGTACCAGCCCTAGGGAGCCCACTCCCTCGTGTGTACCAGCCCTAGGGAGCCCACTCCCTCGTGTGTACCAGCCCTAGGGAGCCCACTCCCTCGTGTGTACCAGCCCTAGGGAGCCCACTCCCTCGTGTGTACCAGCCCTAGGGAGCCCACTCCCTCGTGTGTACCAGCCCTAGGGAGCCCACTCCCTCGTGTGTACCAGCCCTAGGGAGCCCACTCCCTCGTGTGTACCAGCCCTAGGGAGCCCACTCCCTCGTGTGTACCAGCCCTAGGGAGCCCACTCCCTCGTGTGTACCAGCCCTAGGGAGCCCACTCCCTCGTGTGTACCAGCCCTAGGGAGCCCACTCCCTCGTGTGTACCAGCCCTAGGGAGCCCACTCCCTCGTGTGTACCAGCCCTAGGGAGCCCACTCCCTCGTGTGTACCAGCCCTAGGGAGCCCACTCCCTCGTGTGTACCAGCCCTAGGGAGCCCACTCCCTCGTGTGTACCAGCCCTAGGGAGCCCACTCCCTCGTGTGTACCAGCCCTAGGGAGCCCACTCCCTCGTGTGTACCAGCCCTAGGGAGCCCACTCCCTCGTGTGTACCAGCCCTAGGGAGCCCACTCCCTCGTGTGTACCAGCCCTAGGGAGCCCACTCCCTCGTGTGCACCAGCCCTAGGGAGCCCACTCCCTCGTGTGCACCAGCCCTAGGGAGCCCACTCCCTCGTGTGCACCAGCCCTAGGGAGCCCACTCCCTCGTGTGCACCAGCCCTAGGGAGCCCACTCCCTCGTGTGTACCAGCCCTAGGGAGCCCACTACCCCGTGTGTACCAGCCCTAGGGAGGCCACTACCCCGTGTGTACCAGCCCTAGGGAGGCCCCCCCGTGTGCACCAGCCCTAGGGAGCCCCCTCCCGTGTGTACCTGCCCTAGAGAGCCCTCCCCGTGTGCACCGGCCCTAGGGAGCCCCCCCTCCGTGTGCACCAGCCCTAGGGAGCCCCCTCCACGTGTGCACAAGCCCTAGGGAACCCACTCCCCCATGTGTACCAGCCCTAGGGAGCCCCCCCCCTCCGTGTGCACCAGCCCTAGGGAGCCCCACCCCTGTGTGCACCAGCCCTAGGGAACCAACTCGGTGTGCACCAGCCCTAGGGAACCAACTCGGTGTGCATCAGCCCTAGGGAACCAACTCGGTGTGCACCAGCCCTAGGGAACCAACTCGGTGTGCACCAGCCCTAGGGAACCAACTCTGTGTGCACCAGCCCTAGGGAACCAACTCGGTGTGCACCAGCCCTAGGGAACCAACTCGGTGTGCACCAGCCTTAGGGAGCCCCCCTGTGTGCACCAGGCCCCCTGTCTGCATTAGAATAGTATAGACCAGAGCCCGAGACACACACAGAGAGAGATAACATTTGTGTACTAGTAAAGACAAGTACTTGTGAGCTCGTGAACCCATTTGTTCCGGCTCGTGCACACCAAACAGGGCAATGCAAACTTCCTTGCTTGCCATTTGGGTGCCTGTGACCAGGCCTGGCACAAAGTGATGATGTAACAGCTAGGCCCACACCACAAGAAGTGCTCAGGATGCCAGCATTCTCTTGCCAGATTAGGAAGTTTACGTTGACCTGGTACGAATGCCATGAAGTGGTGGTGTGGACACTGGAGCAGATCCCTGCATATCTTTTACCCAATTTTAGTCTGAACTCAAGTATGTCCCTATGCGCGCGCATACACACACTCTCGAAGCTACGCGTGAGCGCACACACTCACACCTACACGTATACGCACACACACACTCGCACCTACAGTACAGACCAAAAGTTTGGACACACCTCATTTAAAGATTTTTGTGTATTTTCATGACTATGAAAATGGTAAATTCAGTCTGAAGGCATCAAAACTATGAATACATGTGGAATTATATGCTTAACAAAAAAGTGTGAAACAACTGAAAATATGTCTTATATTCTAGGTTCTGCAAAGTAGCCACCTTTTGCTTTGATGACTGCTTTGCACACTCTTGGCATTCTCTTGATGAGCTTCAAGAGGTAGTCACCGGGAATGGTTTTCCAACAATCTTGAAGGAGTTCCCAGAGATGCTTAGCACTTGTTGGCCCTTTTGCCTTCACTCTGCGGTCCAGCTCACCCCAAACCATCTCGATTAGGTTCAGGTCTGGTGACTGTGGAGGCCAGGTCATCCGGCGTAGCATCCCATCACTCTTCTTCTTGGTCAAATAGCCCTTACACAGCCTGGAGGTGTGTTTGGGGTCATTGTCCTGTTGAAAAATAAATGATGGTCCAACTAAACGCAAACCGGATGGAACAGCATGCCGCTGCAAGATGCTGTGGTAGCCATGCTGGTTCAGTATGCCTTCAATTTTGAATAAATCCCCAACAGTGTCACCAGCAAAGCACCCCCACACCATCACGCCTCCTCCTCCATGCTTCACGGTGGGAACCAGGCATGTAGAGTCCATCCGTTCACCTTTTCTGCATCGCACAAAGACACGGTGGTTGGAACTAAAGATCTCAAATTTGGACTCATCAGACCAAAGTACAGATTTCCACTGGTCTAATGTCCATTCCTTGTGTTCTTTAGCCCAAACAAGTCTCTTCTGCTTGTTGCCTGTCATTAGCAGTGGTTTCCTAGCAGCTATTTTACCATGAAGGCCTGCTGCACAAAGTCTCCTCTTAACAGTTGTTGTAGAGATGCGTCTGCTGCTAGAACTGTGTGGCATTGACCTGGTCTCTAATCTGAGCTGCTGTTAACCTGCGATTTCTGAGGCTGGTGACTCGGATAAACTTATCCTCAGAAGCAAAGGTGACTCTTGGTCTTCCTTTCCTGGGACGGTCCTCATGTCAGCCAGTTTCTTTGTAGCGCTCGATGGTTTTTGCAACTGCACTTGGGGACACTTTCAAAGTTTTCCCAATTTTTCGGACAGACTGACCTTCATTTCTTAAAGTAATGATGGCCACTCATTTTTCTTTACTTAGAATTTGTATTATGGCAAGAAAAAAAATCAGCTAACAGCTTATTCAGTAGGAATATCAGCTGTGTATCCAACAGACTTCTGCTCAACACAACTGATGGTCAAAAGCCCATTTATAAGGCAAGAAATCCCACTTATTAAACCTGACAGGGCACAACTGTGAAGTGAAAACCATTCCCGGTGACAACCTCTTGAAGCTCATCAAGAGAATGCCAAGAGTGTGCAAAGCAGTCAAAGAAAAAGGTGGCTACTTTGAAGAACCTAGAATACAAGACATAATTTCAGTTGATTCACACTTTTTTGTTAAGTATATAATTCCACACGTGTTATTTCATAGTTTTGATGCCTTCAGTGTGAATGTACAATTTTCATAGTCATGAAAATACAGAAAAATCTTTAAATGAGAAGGTGTGTCCAAACTTTTCATCTGTACTGTACACGTATGCGCGCACACACTCGCACCTACACGTACACACACTCGCACCTGCACGTACGCGCGCACGCACACACACTCGCACCTACACGTTTGCACACACACACCTACACGTATGCACACACACACACACATATGCGCACACCCTCGCACCAACACGTATGCGCACACCCTCGCACCTACACGTATGCACACACCCTTGCACCTACCTACACGTATACACACACCTACATGTATGCACACACACTGATGAGCAAAAGGGTAACAATGTTCTGACCTTCTGACTCTCAGGCTCCATATCTCACCATCCACTACTGCTTTGATCGCGAGACTATCATGATTTTATGGATAATCATCTTGGATGTCTCATACTTAAATGTGACTTGCCGCTATTTAGCATATGATTAGTTTTGCAAATTATCATCATGTCACTGCATTGTTACCGTTTTGCTCCTGGTGGTGGAAATATATTTTTCTTCCTGAATACTGCACATTACAACCTGTTCTCACATTTCTTAATATCTCAGTGTGTTATCAGGATGGATGATTCCCAAGTGGAAGGTCACAGTTCGAATCGAGGAGCAGCCATAAAGAGGATTTCCCAAGAAAATTAAAACATCATCATCAGCTCATCGATAGCCGTCTATCGGCCAAGAAAATTGGCGAACTTCATCATGTGAGCGCCATGACAGCTGGAAGAATATGTAATGTAGTTCGTCCATCTATTCAACAGCCAAGAGGTGGAAGTCCAGGAAAAATATCAGTCACCAATTCGGCTCCTCACAAGGTCTATCCGTTCTGGAGCAACAAACACAGCCATGGAGGAGGCTCATATGCTTCATAATAGTGAGGTCACAGACATCCATGCAAGCACAGTGCGACGTACGTTACACAAGGCTGGACTAGTGGCCCAAGAAAAAAGTGAAGAAGCCTCGACTTCAATATCGTCATAAGAAGTGTCTCCTCGAGCTTGGAGTGATGAAACAAAAAAGTCAACAGACTAGACTCTGATGGGTGCAAATGGTTCTGGAAGAAAAAGGGGTTAATGGATTGAGAAATTGAAGGAAATGTCAAGTTTGGTGGAGCAAGCCTCATGATATAGGGTTGTTTCACAACAAACGCGTTGGATACTTTACCAGGATCGGTGGTGGTCTCAATGCTGAATTGAGTATCCTACAAGAGGAGTTTATTCATACACTCAAGTATGGGTATGACACAGTAACAATGGCAGTGACATGACGAGAATCTGCAGAACTAATTATATGCTAAATGGCTGCAAGTCACATATATGTATAAGATAGTCAAGATGATGGTCTGTAAAATGATGGTAGTTTCATGTTGGAAGCAGAGATGGATGGTGAGATATGGAGCCTGGAAGTCAGAAGGTCAAAACAATGTTACCCTTTTGCCCGTCAGTGTACCTGCATGCAGACATTCTCATATACACACACAAACATCTGTACTCACATGGCTAAACTATAATAGTCATACCTACACATATGTTTATACCATCAGAGCAGACGTGGGTATAGTCATGACCCTAAGTGTTGGCACTAGTGATGAGCGAGTATACTCGTTACTCGAGATTTCCCGAGAACGCTCGGGTGTCCTCCGAGTATTTGTTAGTGCTCGGAGATTTAGTTTTCATCTCCACAGCTGAATGATTTACAGCTACTAGCCAGCATAAGTACATGTGGGGGTTGCCTGGTTGCTAGGGAATCCCCACATGTACTTATGCTGGCTAACAGATGTAAATCATTCAGCTGCTGCAAAGAAAACTAAATCTCCGAGCACTTACAAATACTCGGAGGACACCAGAGCGTGCTTAGGAAATCTCGAGTAACGAGTATATTCACTCATCATTAGTTGGCACCCTTGAAATTGTGCCCGAAAATAATTGCAATTACACAGGTTTTCTTATACGCGTTTATTTCCTTTGTATGTATTGGAATACCTCAAAAGAAAAAACAAAAAAAGGAAAATTTGGACACAATTTCACACAAAATTGTTGGCACCTTTATAAAAATTGTGGGTAAATAACTGTTTCCAGCATGTGATGCTTCTTCACACTCACCTGTGGCAAGTAGCAAGTGTGGGCAACATTAAAATCACACCTGAAACCAGATAAAAAGGGGAGAAGTTGACTCAATCTTTGAATTGTGTGTCTGAGTGCCACAATAAGCATGGAGAACAGAAAGAAGAGAAAAGAACTGTGTCTGTGGACTTCAGATCCAAAATTGTTAAACAATATCAACAATCTCAAGGTTACAAGTCCATCTCCAGAGATCTTGATGTTCCTTTGTCCATGGTGCACAACATAATCAAGAAACCCATGGCACTGTAGCTAATCTCCCTGGACGTGAATGGCAGAGAAAAATTCATGTGAAGTTGAAACGCAGGGTCAGATGGTAGATAAGCCCCAATCATGTTCCAAAGAAATTCAAGCTGTCAATAGGCTCAACGTGCATCAGTGTCAGCGCGAGCCATACGTCAACATGTGAATAAAATTAAATGCTATGGTAGGAGACTCATAAGGAACCCACTGCCGAAAGAGGCATAAAAAAGCTAGACTGCAGTTTGCCAAAAAGTACATGAGTAAACCAAAATGCTCCAGTGAAAGTGTCTTGTGGACAGATGAGACCAAGATAGAGCTTTTTCATAAAGCACATTATTATACTATTTATTGAAATCAGAATGAAGCCTACAAAGAAAAGAACACAGTACCTACAGCCAGATATGGTGGAGGGTCACAGATGTTTTGGGGCAGTTTTGCTGCCTCAGGCACTTGGTTAGCCTTGACTGTGTGCAAGGCATCATGAAATCTGAGGATTCCAAAAGGATTTTGGGTCATAATGTAGTGCCCAGGGTCAGAAAGCTGGCTTTGCGTCCTAGGTCATGTGTTTTCCAGCAGGACAGTGACCCCAAACATACTTCAAGAAGCCCCTAGAAATGGATGGAGAGTCCTGAAGTGGTAGCAATGAGTCTGGATCTAAATCGCTTTAATCACCTGTGTAAGATTTTAAATGGAACCCATCACCCCCAAAATCGAAGGTGAGCTAAGCCCACCGGCATCAGGGGCTTATCTACAGCATTCTGTAATGCTGTAGATAAGCCCCCGATGTATCCTGAAAGACGAAAAAAAGAGGTTAGATTATACTCACCCAGGGGCGGTCCCACTGCGGTCCGGTCCAGCGCCTCCCATCTTCTTACCATGACGTCCTCTTCTTGTCTTCACGTTGCGGCTCCGGCGCAGGCGTACTTTGTCTGCCTTGTTGAGGGAAGAGCAAAGTACTGCAGTGAGCAGGCGCCGGGAAAGGTCAGAGAGGCCCGGCGCCTGCGCACTGCAGTACTTTGCCCTCAACAGGGCAGACAAAGTACGCCTGTGCCGGAGCCGCAGCGTGAAGACAAGTAGAGGATGTCATCTTACGAAGATAGGAGGCCCCCGGACCGGACTGCGACACCCATCGAATCGGACCGCCCGCGTGACTATAATCCAAAATCTTTTTCTCATCTTTCAGGATACATCGGGGGCTTATCTACGGCATTCGAGAATGCTGTAGATAAGCCCCTAATGCCGGTGGGCTTAGCTCACCTTCGATTTTGGGGGTGACAGGTTCCCTTTAAAATTGCTTTTGGAAGAAGACGCCCATCATACTTCAAGGGTGCCAACACTTTTGGCCATGACTGATTGTATGAGGATAGACTTGAGTATAGATATATGCATGTGCATATTAATTTATTTTGCTGACTGTTACAACATTATTACTTCCACAGCGCTGTGTAGACATGATCATCACTGCCCACGTTGAGGATCACCACCTACATTCTCCATCACTATGTGTACTAGTACAGACAGTACACAATACTACAGACGTATGAGCTCAGATACATGCGTGTACAAGTACAGGCCAATCAGGTGTGAGCATGGACGTATTACAGACATACAGTACGTGTGTGTGACCTATCAGTAGAGACCTACAGAGTATGTAGAAATATAGGCCTGATAAGTATACACACACACACTTACCATAACAATAATGTCCATACACACCTAACATATCACACATACACACAAATATAAATACACTCATACCTCAGCAGTCACATGTCTATACTCACACACACAACCATCTATACCGATGTGCAGGAGTATATCGGTTGGACGTAGATGAGTGTATTGCAGCATGTACATATCAGGCCCATATTCATACTGAACGTCTATACTGTACATGTATGACCCTGGTAGGTATATACTCATACAATGCCCATACACACATGTACTTGTACATTCTTACTAACATGCTACCCAACGGCACCTGGCAGCATCGGCCGCTACCCAGTGACACCTGGCAGGATCGGCCGCTACCCAGCCGACACCTGGCAGCATCGGCCGCTACTCAGTGATACCTTATTTCTGATTCTCCTATACAGATTCCTGGGTTACCAACCCCATAGCACTAATGCACTTTCTATTGCTAGTTAGATATTGTGGTCAGAGCCACCTCTCTAGTTGAATCTGAGCAGATGAGGAATATCAGTTTTCTTACTGCTATTGGATTTTGTTGCACACTTTGGAATTGGATCCCTCTTTTTTTTGTCCTAACATCTTTTCTAATTTTAATTTTGCTAAATAAATTATATTTTAACATTTATTTTTTGCACTTCACTTTATTTACCTTAGGTTTATTTTTTCATTGTGGGTAAATAGGGTTGGTATATCAGCGATCAGTGACGGGCACTACACAGGGATAACTCAGCATCGGTGACGGACATTACTCAGGGATATCTCTCACAACTCTGGCACAAGAAGCTTGCAATCAGTCGGTGATGTCACATGACTGTATGTGTCCTCCCCCTAAATCTGCATCGACCTCCATAATTACGGACCCCACAGGCTGCCGTCAGCAAGGAAAGCCGGGATTAGTAAGAGCAGGTTTAACCGCACAGGGAGGGGTGGCCATTCAAAGGTGACGAGGGGGGCTTGATTAACTCTTTCTGCAGCCCTCACCTGCTGTCACATTGACCCTGGCTCCATGTTACGCTTTCTATACAGTCCAGCCAACCAAGGGTTGATCCCCCCCAAGACGCCCAGATCCCGCAAATACCAGACAGTCCCAGCCTGAGAGGGGACAGAGACCCCTCAGATACAAGACAGTACACGGACTGAGAGGGGATAGAGACCCCACAAATACCAGACAGTCCATGACAGGGGGCTCCTGTATATGAAACGACGGGGGGGCTCCTGTATATGACACGACACGACGGGGGGGCTTCTGTATATGACACGACACGACGGGGGGGGGCTCCTGTATATGACACGACACGACGGGGGGGGGGGGGCCTCCTGTATATGACATGACACGACGGGGGGGGGCTCCTGTATATGACATGACACGACGGGGGGGGGGCTCCTGTATATGACATGACACGACGGGGGACACCTGTATATAACATGACAGGGGGGTTCCTGTATATGAAACAACAGGGGGAGCTCCTGTATATGACGATGGGGGGGCTCCTGTATATGACACAACAGGGGGGGGGGCTCCTGTATATGACACGACGGGGGGGCTCCTGTATATGAAACGACGGGGGGGGGCTCCTGTATATGACGATGGGGGGGCTCCTGTATATGACACAACGGGGGGGGGGGGGGCTCCTGTATATGACACGACGGGGGAGCTCCTGTATATGACATGACGGGGGGGGGGGTCCTGTATATGACATGACGGGGGGGGGGGGGGCTCCTGTATATGACATGGTGGGGGGAAGCAGTCGCACTCACCGGTTCTGCAGTGTCAGATGTTGTCCTGTCTCTTGGGGTCTCGGCTGGCCGTGCTTAGTTTTGTGGCTCGATGCCGTCTAGCCCTGTTTGTGTGCCCCAGCTCGTGCCCTCAGGTCCTGGCTCTTGGGGTCCCGGCTTAGTGCCCACAGGTCCTTGCTCTCGGGGTCCCAGCTCAATGGCCTCTGGGGGTCCCGACTGTTGTGCCTCCTGGCTCTTGGGGTTCCACTCGGTGCCCTCTGGCTCTCGGGGTCCGGCTCAGTGCCCTCAGGTGGTGGCTCTCAGGGTCCCGGCTCGGTGCCCTCTGGCACTCGGGGTCCCAGCTCGGTGCCCTCAGGTGGTGGCTCTCGGGGTCCCGGCTCGGTGCCCTCAGGTGGTGGCTCTCGGGGTCCCGGCTCGGTGCCCTCAGGTGGTGGCTCTCGGGGTCCCGGCTCGGTGCTCTCAGGTGGTGGCTCTCGGGGTCCCGGCTCGGTGCCCTCAGGTGGTGGCTCTCGGGGTCCCGGCTCGGTGCCCTCAGGTGGTGGCTCTCGGGGTCCCGGCTCGGTGCCCTCAGGTGGTGGCTCTCGGGGTCCCGGCTCGGTGCCCTCAGGTGGTGGCTCTCGGGGTCCCGGCTCGGTGCCCTCAGGTGGTGGCTCTCGGGGTCCCGGCTCGGTGCCCTCAGGTGGTGGCTCTCGGGGTCCCGGCTCGGTGCCCTCAGGTGGTGGCTCTCGGGGTCCCGGCTCGGTGCCCTCAGGTGGTGGCTCTCGGGGTCCCGGCTCGGTGCCCTCAGGGTCCCGGCTCGGTGCCCTCAGGTGGTGGCTCTCGGGGTCCAGGCTCAGTGCCCTCTCGTCCTCTCCTGGTGACTGGCTGGGTGGGCTATGCTGCAGGAAGCTGCCTGCCCTCCTCCTCCCCAGCCTGTCACACCTGTGCTGTCCCCTCCCAGCCTCACCTGTCCCTGGCTACGGCTCCGCCCTGCCGCCACTTCCGGGACCCCCCTGTACCTGGTGCCCCCCCTCCCCACCTGCCACAGGTTGTCACTGGCTCCGCCCTGCTACCTTTAATCTCTGCCCAGCTGCCATCCTCATGGGGCCACCTTAACTGACAACCAGGAAGTGCTCTTCAGCCCGGAGCGCGTTGATTGGGTGAGACAGGGGACAGACCGGAAAAATATCCCTCCATGGTTGGCAGGGCCAGCTGACTGTCAACTATGAGGGGCGGGGCCAACATGAGGATGACGAGAAAGCTTCTCTTCACTCTTAAAGCGGCAACAGGAAGAAATTTGACAGGAGGACGGAGGCGGGAGCCTGAGCGGGGCACGGGGCCCCCAGTGTGATATCCAGGGGCCCACACAGCAGACAGCCTGGGCACGGGGCCCCCAGTGTGATATCCAGGGGCCACACAGCAGACAGCCTGGGCACGGGGCCCCCAGTGTGATATCCAGGGGCCACACAGCAGACAACTTGGGCACGGGGCCCCCAGTGTGATATCCAGGGGCCACACAGCAGTCTGGGCACGGGGCCCCCAGTGTGATATCCAGGGGCCACACAGCAGACAGCCTGGGCACGGGGCCCCCAGTGTGATATCCAGGGGCCACACAGCAGACAGCCTGGGCACGGGGCCCCCAGTGTGATATCCAGGGGCCACACAGCAGACAGCCTGGGCACGGGGCCCCCAGTGTGATATCCAGGGGCCACACAGCAGTCTGGGCACGGGGCCCCCAGTGTGATATCCAGGGGCCACACAGCAGACAGCCTGGGCACGGGGCCCCCAGTGTGATATCCAGGGGCCACACAGCAGTCTGGGCACGGGGCCCCCAGTGTGATATCCAGGGGCCACACAGCAGACAGCCTGGGCACGGGGCCCCCAGTGTGATATCCAGGGGCCACACAGCAGACAGCCTGGGCACGGGGCCCCCAGTGTGATATCCAGGGGCCACACAGCAGTCTGGGCACGAGGCCCCCAGTGTGATATCCAGGGGCCACACAGCAGACAGCCTGGGCACGGGGCCCCCAGTGTGATATCCAGGGGCCACACAGCAGACAGCCTGGGCACGGGGCCCCCAGTGTGATATCCAGGGGCCACACAACAGTCTGGGCACGGGGCCCCCAGTGTGATATCCAGGGGCCACACAGCAGACAACTTGGGCATGGGGCCCCCAGTGTGATATCCAGGGGCCACACAGCAGTCTGGGCACGGGGCCCCCAGTGTGATATCCAGGGGCCACACAGCAGACAGCCTGGGCACGGGGCCCCCAGTGTGATATCCAGGGGCCACACAGCAGACAGCCTGGGCACGGGGCCCCCAGTGTGATATCCAGGGGCCACACAGCAGTCTGGGCACGAGGCCCCCAGTGTGATATCCAGGGGCCACACAGCAGACAGCCTGGGCACGGGGCCCCCAGTGTGATATCCAGGGGCCACACAGCAGACAGCCTGGGCACGGGGCCCCCAGTGTGATATCCAGGGGCCACACAGCAGTCTGGGCACGAGGCCCCCAGTGTGATATCCAGGGGCCACACAGCAGACAGCCTGGGCACGGGGCCCCCAGTGTGATATCCAGGGGCCACACAGCAGACAGCCTGGGCACGGGGCCCCCAGTGTGATATCCAGGGGCCACACAGCAGACAGCCTGGGCACGGGGCCCCCAGTGTGATATCCAGGGGCCACACAGCAGACAACTTAGGCACGGGGCCCCCAGTGTGATATCCAGGGGCCACACAGCAGTCTGGGCACGGGGCCCCCAGTGTGATATCCAGGGGCCACACAGCAGACAGCCTGGGCACGGGGCCCCCAGTGTGATATCCAGGGGCCACACAGCAGACAGCCTGGGCACGGGGCCCCCAGTGTGATATCCAGGGGCCACACAGCAGACAGCCTGGGCACGGGGCCCCCAGTGTGATATCCAGGGGCCACACAGCAGACAACTTGGGCACGGGGCCCCCAGTGTGATATCCAGGGGCCACACAGCAGTCTGGGCACGGGGCCCCCAGTGTGATATCCAGGGGCCACACAGCAGACAGCCTGGGCACGGGGCCCCCAGTGTGATATCCAGGGGCCACACAGCAGACAACTTGGGCATGGGGCCCCCAGTGTGATATCCAGGGGCCACACAGCAGTCTGGGCACGGGGCCCCCAGTGTGATATCCAGGGGCCACACAGCAGACAGCCTGGGCACGGGGCCCCCAGTGTGATATCCAGGGGCCACACAGCAGACAGCCTGGGCACGGGGCCCCCAGTGTGATATCCAGGGGCCACACAGCAGTCTGGGCACGAGGCCCCCAGTGTGATATCCAGGGGCCACACAGCAGACAGCCTGGGCACGGGGCCCCCAGTGTGATATCCAGGGGCCACACAGCAGACAGCCTGGGCACGGGGCCCCCAGTGTGATATCCAGGGGCCACACAGCAGTCTGGGCACGAGGCCCCCAGTGTGATATCCAGGGGCCACACAGCAGACAGCCTGGGCACGGGGCCCCCAGTGTGATATCCAGGGGCCACACAGCAGACAGCCTGGGCAGGGGGCCCCCAGTGTGATATCCAGGGGCCACACAACAGTCTGGGCACGGGGCCCCCAGTGTGATATCCAGGGGCCACACAGCAGACAGCCTGGGCACGGGGCCCCCAGTGTGATATCCAGGGGCCACACAGCAGACAGCCTGGGCACGGGGCCCCCAGTGTGATATCCAGGGGCCACACAGCAGTCTGGGCACGGGGCCCCCAGTGTGATATCCAGGGGCCACACAGCAGACAGCCTGGTCACGGGGCCCCCAGTGTGATATCCAGGGGCCACACAGCAGACAGCCTGGGCACGGGGCCCCCAGTGTGATATCCAGGGGCCACACAGCAGACAGCCTGGGCACGGGGCCCCAGTGTGATATCCAGGGGCCACACAGCAGACAGCCTGGGCACGGGGCCCCCAGTGTGATATCCAGGGGCCACACAGCAGACAGCCTGGGCACGGGGCCCCCAGTGTGATATCCAGGGGCCACACAGCAGACAACTTGGGCACGGGGCCCCCAGTGTGATATCCAGGGGCCACACAGCAGTCTGGGCACGGGGCCCCCAGTGTGATATCCAGGGGCCACACAGCAGACAGCCTGGGCACGGGGCACCCAGTATGATATCCAGGGGCCACACAGCAGACAGCCTGGGCACGGGGCCCCCAGTGTGATATCCAGGGGCCACACAGCAGTCTGGGCACGAGGCCCCCAGTGTGATATCCAGGGGCCACACAGCAGACAGCCTGGGCACGGGGCCCCCAGTGTGATATCCAGGGGCCACACAGCAGACAGCCTGGGCAGGGGGCCCCCAGTGTGATATCCAGGGGCCACACAGCAGTCTGGGCACGGGGCCCCCAGTGTGATATCCAGGGGCCACACAGCAGTCTGGGCACGAGGCCCCCAGTGTGATATCCAGGGGCCACACAGCAGACAGCCTGGGCACGGGGCCCCCAGTGTGATATCCAGGGGCCACACAGCAGACAGCCTGGGCACGGGGCCCCCAGTGTGATATCCAGGGGCCACACAGCAGTCTGGGCACGGGGCCCCCAGTGTGATATCCAGGGGCCACACAGCAGACAGCCTGGGCACGGGGCCCCCAGTGTGATATCCAGGGGCCACACAGCAGTCTGGGCACGGGGCCCCCAGTGTGATATCCAGGGGCCACACAGCAGACAGCCTGGGCACGGGGCCCCCAGTGTGATATCCAGGGGCCACACAGCAGTCTGGGCACGGGGCCCCCAGTGTGATATCCAGGGGCCACACAGCAGACAGCCTGGTCACGGGGCCCCCAGTGTGATATCCAGGGGCCACACAGCAGACAGCCTGGGCACGGGGCCCCAGTGTGATATCCAGGGGCCACACAGCAGACAGCCTGGGCACGGGGCCCCCAGTGTGATATCCAGGGGCCACACAGCAGACAGCCTGGGCACGGGGCCCCCAGTGTGATATCCACGGACCACACAGCAGTCTGGGCACGGGGCCCCCAGTGTGATCCAGGGGCCACACAGCAGACAGCCTGGGCACGGGGCCCCCAGTGTGATATCCAGGGGCCACACAGCAGACAGCCTGGGCACGGGGCCCCAGTGTGATATCCAGGGGCCACACAGCAGACAGCCTGGGCACGGGGCCCCCAGTGTGATATCCAGGGGCCACACAGCAGTCTGGGCACTGGGCCCCCAGTGTGATATCCAGGGGCCACACAGCAGTCTGGGCACGAGGCCCCCAGTGTGATATCCAGGGGCCACACAGCAGTCTGGGCACGGGGCCCCCAGTGTGATATCCAGGGGCCATACAGCAGTCTGGGCACGGGGCCCCCAGTGTGATATCCAGGGGCCACACAGCAGACAGTCTGGGCACGGGGCCCCCAGTGTGATATCCAGGGGCCACACAGCAGACAGCCTGGGCACGGGGCCCCCAGTATGATATCCAGGGGCCACACAGCAGACAGCCTGGGCACGGGGCCCCCAGTGTGATATCCAGGGGCCACACAGCAGACAGCCTGGGCACGGGGCCCTTAGTTTGATATCCAGGGGCCACACAGCAGACAGCCTGGGCACGGGGCCCCCAGTGTGATCCAGGGGCCTCACAGCAGACAGCCTGGGCACGGGGCCCTTAGTTTGATATCCAGGGGCCACACAGCAGACAGCCTGGGCACGGGGCCCCCAGTGTGATATCCAGGGGCCACACAGCAGACAGCCTGGGCACGGGGCCCCCAGTGTGATATCCAGGGGCCACACAGCAGACGGCCTGGGCACGGGGCCCCCAGTGTGATATCCAGGGGCCACACAGCAGACGGCCTGGGCACGGGGCCCCCAGTGTGATATCCAGGGGCCACACAGCAGACGGCCTGGGCACGGGGCCCCCAGTGTGATATCCAGGGGCCACACAGCAGACAGCCTGGGCACGGGGCCCCCAGTGTGATATCCAGGGGCCACACAGCAGTCAGCCTGGGCACGGGGCCCCCAGTGTGATCCAGGGGCCACACAGCAGACAGCCTGGGCACGGGGCCCTCAGTTTGATATCCAGGGGCCACACAGCAGAGAGCCTGATCGGGGCACGGCCACCCCCACAGTGATATACAGGAGCCCCCTCTATGACATACAGGGGCCACACAGTGTTACTACAGGAGCCACTTCTGGAATCATGACTGGAGCATGGGGACCCACTGTGAGGGAGCGTTACCAGAGCATGGGGGCCCAAACCACAAAATACAGGGGCCACGCAGGATGGAGCCTGACAAGAGCACGGGGGCCACAAAGGAGGTGGCATTACTGAAGCCCCCGGTGTGATATAAAGGGGCCTCAAAATGATATACAGAGACCACACAGTGTTAATATAGTGGCCACAGAAGAGGAGGCCTGACCAGAGCACGGGGACCGCACAGTGATTTACAGGGGCCACATAGTTCACCTGAGTGACCGAAGCACAAATGAGAACATGGAGGAAATAAACAAGAGGACACAATAAACAGGGGAACACAACTTTGTACATGAGGGAAATGCAGAGACCCCCCCCACCCAGGTCAGTGTGTCATTATATAAGGCCATGTATTAATTGAGCCTGTGACTGCAGTGGTGTCGTGATAATGTCACAGCTCTGTGATGTCACTAGGGCCCCATGTATTGAGCCTGTGACTGCAGTGGTGTCGTGATGATGTCACAGCTCTGTGATGTCACTGAGGCCCCATGTTTTGAGCCTGTGACTGCAGTGGTGTCGTGATGATGTCACAGCTCTGTGATGTCACTGAGGCCCCAAGTATTGAGCCTGTGACTGCAGTGCTGTCTTGATGATGTCACAGCTCTGTGATGTCACTAGGGCCCAATGTATTGAGTCTGAGACTGCATTGGTGTCATGTGATGATGGGTGTCATGTGATGATGTCACAGCTCTGTGATGTCACTGGGACCCATGTATTGAGCCTGTGACTACAGTGGTGTCATGTGATGATGTCACAGCTCTGTGATGTCACTGGGGCCCCAAGTATTGAGCCTGTGACTGCAGTGGTGTCATGTGATGATATCACAGCTCTGTGATGTCACTGGGGCCCCATGTATTGAGCCTGTGACTGCAGTGGTGTCATGTGATGATGTCACAGCTCTGTGATGTCACTAGGGCCCAGTGTATTGAGTCTGAGACTGCAGTGGTGTCGTGATGATGTCACAGTTCTGTGATGTCACTGGGGCCCCACGTATTGAGCCTGTGAGTGCAGTGGTGTCATGTTTTAATGTCATTGGGCCCCATGTATTGAGCCTGTGACTGCAGTGATGTCATGTGATGTCACAGCTCGGTGATGTCACTGGGGCCCAATGTATTGAGTCTGTGACTGCAGTGGTGTCATGTGATGATGTCACCGCTTTGTGATGTCACTAGGGCCCAATGTATTGAGTCTGAGACTGCAGTGGTGTCGTGATGATGTCACAGCTCTGTGGTGTCACTGGGGCCCCATGTATTGAGCCTGTGATTGCAGTGCTCTTGTGATGATGTCATAGCTCTGTGATATCACTGGGGCCCCATTTATTGAGTCTGAGGCTGCAGTGGTGTCATGTGATGATGTCTCAGCTCTGTGATGTCACTGGGGCCCCATGTATTGAGCCTGTGACTGCAGTGCTCGTGATGATGTCATAGCTCTGTGATATCACTGGGGCCCCATGTATTGAGTCTGAGGCTGCAGTGGTGTCATGTGATGATGTCTCAGCTCTGTGATGTCACTGGGGCCCCATGTATTGAGCCTGTGACTGCAGTGCTCGTGAGGATGTCATAGCTCTGTGATAACACTGGGGCCCCATGAATTGAGCCTGTGACTGCAGTGGTGTCATGTTTTGATGTCATAGCTCTGTGATGTCACTGGGGCCCCATGTATTGAGCCCGTGACTGCAATGGTGTCATGTGATGATGTCATAGCTCTGTGATGTCACTAGGGCCCAATGTATTGAGCCTGTGACTGCAGTGGATGTCATGTGATGATGTCATAGCTCTGTGATGTCACTGGGGCCCCATGTATTGAGCCTGTGACTGAAGTGGTGTCATGTGATGATGTCATAGCTCTGTGATGTCACTGGGGCCCCATATATTGAGCCCGTGACTGCAGTGGTGTCATGCGATGATCTTGCAGCTCTGTGGTGTCACTGGGGCCCCATGAATTGAGCCTGTGACTGCAGTAGTGTCATATGATGATGTCACAGCTCTGTGGTGTCACTGGGGCCCCATGAACTGAGCCTGTGACTGCAGCGGTGTCATGTGATGATGTCACAGCTCTGTGATGTCACTGGGGCCCCAAGTATTGACCCTGTGACTGCAGTGCTCTCATGTGATGATTTCATAACTCTGATGTCACTAGGGCCCCATGTATTGAGTCTGTGACTGCAGCGGTGTCATGTGATGATGTCACAGCTCTGTGATGTCACTGGGGCCCCATATATTGAGCCTGTGACTGCAGTGGTGTCATGTGATGATGTCACAGCTCTGTGATGTCACTGGGGCCCCATCTATTGAGCCAGTGACTGCAGTGGTGTCAAGTGATAATGTCACAGCTCTGTGATGTCACTGGGGCCCCATATATTGAGCCTGTGACTGCAGTGGTGTCATGTGATGATGTCACAGCTCTGTGATGTCACTGGGGCCCCAAATATTGAGCATGTGACTGCAGCGGTGTCATGTGATGATGTCACAGCTCTTTGATGTCACTGCGGCCCCATGTATTGAGCCTGTGACTGCAGTGGTGTCATGTGATGATGTCACAGCTCTGTGATGTCACTGGGACCCATGTATTGAGCCTGTGACTGCAGTGGTGTCATGTGATGATGTCACAGCTCTTTGATGTCACTAGGGCCCCATGTATTGAGCCTGTGACTGCAGTGGTGTCATGAGATGATGTCACAGCTCTGTGATGTCACTGGGGCCCCATGTATTGAGCCTGTGACTGCAGTGGTGTCATGTGATGATGTCACAGCTCTTTGATGTCACTGGGGCCCCATGTATTGAGTCTGAGACTGCAGTGGTGTCATGCGATGATGTCACAGCTTTGTGATGTCACTAGGGCCCCATGTATTGAGTCTGTGACTGCAGTGCTCTCGTGAGGATGTCATAGCTCTGTGATGTCACTGGGGCCCCATGTATTGAGCCTGTGACTGCAGTGCTGTCATGTGATTATTTCATAACTCTGTGGTGTCACTGGGGCTCCATGTATTGAGCCTGAGACTGCAGTGGTGTCATGTGGTGATTTGACAGCTCTGTGATGTCACTGGAGCCCAATGTATTGAGTCTGTGACTGCAGTGGTGTCATGTGATGATGTCACAGCTTTGTGATGTCACTAGGGCCCCATTTATTGAGCCTGTGACTGCAGTGCTCTCGTGATAATGTCATAGCTCTGTGTTATCATTGGGGCCCCATGTATTGAGTCTGAGACTGCAGTGGTGTCATGTGATGTCTCAGCTCTGTGATGTCACTAGGGCCCCATGTATTGAGCCTGTGACTTCAGTGCTCGTGATGATGTCATAGCTCTGTGATATCACTGGGGCCCCATGTATTGAGCCTGTGACTACAGTGGTGTCATGTTTTGATGTCATAGCTCTGTGATGTCACTGGGGCCCAATGTATTGAGCCTGTGACTGCAATGGTGTCATGTGATGATGTCATAGCTCTGTGATGTCACTGGGGCCCCATGTATTGAGCCTGTGACTTAAGTGGTGTCATGTTTTGATGTCATAGCTCTGTGATGTCACTGGGGCCCCATGTATTGAGCCCTTGACTGCAGTGGTGTTATGCGATGATCTCGCAGCTCTGTGGTGTCACTGGGGCCCCATGAATTGAGCCTGTGACTGCAGTGGTGTCATGTGATGATGTCACAGCTCTGTGGTGTCACTGGGGCCCCATGAACTGAGCCTGTGACTGCAGTGGTGTTATGCGATGATGTCTCAGCTCTGTGATGTCACTGGGGCCCCATGTATTGAGCCTGTGACTGCAGTGGTGACATGTGATGATGTCATAGCTCTGTGATGTCACTAGGGCCCAATGTATTGAGTCTGAGACTGCAGTGATGTCATGCGATGATCTCGCAGCTCCGTGGTGTCACTGGGGCCCCATGAATTGAGCCTGTGACTGCAGTGGTGTTATGTGATGATGTCTCAGCTCTGTGATGTCACTGGGGCCCCATCTATTGAGCCAGTGACTGCAGTGGTGTCAAGTGATAATGTCACAGCTCTGTGATGTCACTGGGGCCCCATATATTGAGCGTGTGACTGCAGTGGTGTCATGTGATGATGTCACAGCTCTGTGATGTCACTGGGGCCCCAAGTATTGAGCATGTGACTGCAGCGGTGTCATGTGATGATGTCACAGCTCTTTGATGTCACTGCGGCCCCATGTATTGAGCCTGTGACTGCAGTGGTGTCATGTGATGTTGTCACAGCTCTGTGATGTCACTGGGACCCATGTATTGAGCCTGTGACTGCAGTGGTGTCATGTGATGATGTCACAGCTCTTTGATGTCACTAGGGCCCCATGTATTGAGTCTGAGACTGCAGTGGTGTCATGTAATGATTTCACAGCTCTGTGATGTCACTAGGGCCCCATGTATTGAGTCTGTGACTGCAGTGCTCTCGTGAGGATGTCATAGCTCTGTGATGTCACTGGGGCCCCATGTATTGAGCCTGTGACTGCAGTGCTGTCATGTGATTATTTCATAACTCTGTGGTGTCACTGGGGCTCCATGTATTGAGCCTGAGACTGCAGTGGTGTCATGTGGTGATTTCACAGCTCTGTGATGTCACTGAGGCCCAATGTATTGAGTCTGAGGCTGCAGTGGTGTCATGTGATGATGTCTCAGCTCTGTGATGTGACTAGGGCCCCATGTATTGAGCCTGTGACTGCAGTGCTCGTGTTGATGTCATAGCTCTGTGATATCACTGGGGCCCCATGTATTGAGCCCGTGACTGCAATGGTGTCATGTGATGATGTCATAGCTCTGTGATATCACTGGGGCCCCATGTATTGAGCCTGTGACTGCAGTGCTGTCATGTGATTATTTCATAACTCTGTGGTGTCACTGGGGCCCCATGTATTGAGCCTGTGACTGCAGTTCTGTCATGTGATGATGTCATAGCTCTGTGATGTCACTGGGGCCCCATGTATTGAGCCTGTGACTGCAGTGGTGTCATGTGATGATGTCATAGCTCTGTGATTGTCACTAGGGCCCAATGTATTGAGTCTGAGACTGCAGTGGTGTCATGTGATGATGTCATAGCTCTGTGATGTCACTGGGGCTCTGTGTATTACAACTGCGGCAGTGTCGTGATGAAATCACAGTTATGTGATGTTACAATTCATCAGCTGATGGTCTTGTGTCCACTTGTGGCGGTGCTGACTGATCCTGGCCTCTTCTTCTATCACTTTGTGATCGGCAGGGCCCCTATTTGCAGTGAGAACTGTCAGGTATGTTCTCGTCTGCAGAGCTTGCCCTTTGTTACCATGGTCACAGCACTGTCATAGGCCCCGCGCCCGGCAATGACACATCTTATAATGATCCTTCCCCCCCCCACACACACAAACACCTAGGGAGGGATTACAGGACAGACCTGTTCTGCAGCATCCCCTCCATACAGTCTACCCTCCCCCAACTGCCCGCTGGGCACAATAACCTGTCCTGCCTCCACCCTCACCTGATGTATGCTGATGCCAGCCCTCTGCCACACAGACAAGCCCGAACACAGGGCAAGACCCAGCTCTGCGCAGAGCATGGAGTTGTGTTAAAATATGTGGACACATTGGTATCTGCTGCTTAGATATAACTAACGTACAGGACAGAGACCAATACATCGTGTTATCACATACTACACACGTTCACTCCATCTATCACTTCCATGACACTGAGGTATAATGATATGCGCTGTTCATTCCGTGTCGAGATGGTTGTATCACCAGTCCTACCTCTACAAGTGGAGAAGAGGTCTCACAGTGTGTCTTCTCGAAAAAGCCAGGACATCATCCTACAGGATGCTTTCACCACTACTGAGGTCATAGCGCAGGAGGAGGCCATCATAGAGGAACACATCTTCATAGGTCATTGGAAGGAGGAGACTACCATTTCCAAGGAGGAACATGAGAGGAAGACTAAAGATTACTCACAAACACATGAGACACAGTAAGACTTCCGAAACAATATAATCTGGCCAAATTGAACCTGGTTGTAAGGATGGCCAACTGGTGTCGTAGACCCACTTGATCATAGATCAATTTCACTTAGTCGCTGTTAGCATTAAATGACTCAGAAGTGGCTTAATGTTTCCAGGTTGCTGTACCAAAGTAAAAGACGAATTGTAGGCAGATGTAGCTTGAATAGAGCCAGGCAGAGTTAATTAAGGGGAGGAGATGCTGGCATTAGGGTGGTCAGCGGACGGAGTCAAGAGCACAACCGTATGGCAGAGCAAGAGCACAAACATGGAAGAGCAAGAACACAAAAATATGGAACAGCAAGAACACAACCATATGGAAGAGTACAACCATACAGAAGAGCAAAAGCACAATCATGGAAGAGCAAGAGCTGGACCGTACGAAAGAGCAGACTCGAACCCAGCAGCTCTTGTTCACCAGGCAACAGCTCTTCCCTCTGAGCTATTCAGCTCACTGGATAGTTCCTTGCTAGCCCAGATACTAGTACCTGTGTTGTTCCAGATTGTCTCCACCCTGAGTTCATTGATTGAACACCCTACTTCAACCTGGCAGTGCACCTCCTTACTTGCAAGATTATTGAGCTCCTAGCCTTTAGTCAGGCTTCTTTTCACATGCTGCTTATCCTCAAGATTATACTGCTACCGTGTACTAACTTCTGGCTATTCCTGACTACGCACCCTGCTGATCCTTTAACTATACTGCTGCTCTTGTGTACCGACTTCTGGCTATTCCTGACTACGCTACCTGCCGGTGCTTCTCCTAGTGATTTCAATCCCACTACTCCATCCCAGGTCAGTCCATAACAAGGAGCTTACAGAAGAGCAAGAGCACGACCATATGAAAGAGCATAACCATACAGAAAACTGTCATGCAGAAGAGCAAGAGCATAACCATGCGTAGAAGCACAACCATACAGACTAGCAAGAGCACGACCATATGGAAGAGCAAGAACTCAGTCATACAGAAGAGGAAGAGCACAACCATAAAGAGGAGCATGAACATGACAATACGGAAGAGCAAGAGCACAACCATACAGAAGAGCCAGAATACAATCATGCAGAAGAGCAAGAGCACGAGCACACGGAAATCACAAATTGCCAAAAGGCAACAAAATCCCTATCTAAAGACTGTTAAAATATAACTTGTAGAAGAGCAAGGGCATGACCCCTACGGAAGAGCAAGAACATAGCTGTCACGGTCCCACCCCTCAGTGTGTCTGAGATGCAGTTAGGCTAGTTTCACACTAGCGTTCAGCAGTGCTGCTGACTTCCTCTGTGAAGCCCCTCCCACTGCAGCGCCTCTTCATTCAGCTCCGCCTACGGCTGCATGCGGCGTGCCTTTCCTATATTTAACATTGGGTACGCAGGCCATGCCGATGTATGCGGATGCCGCTGCATGCGTCGTTTTGATGGTGGTATGGCCGCACGAAATTGCAACTGGTTGCGTTTTGCGCAGGTCGTTGCACCGTCAAAACGACGCATACGGCGGCATCCGCATACATCAGCATGACCTGCGTACCCTATGTTAAAGATAGGGTACGCACAGCACATGCAGCCGTTGGCGGAGCTGAATGAAAAGGCGTGGCAGTGGGCGAGGCTTCAGTGAGGAAGTCCGCAGCCCTGCTGAACGCTAGTGTGAAACTAGCCTTACTGACAGCTCGGCTGTCCAATCCAGTATGGGGGTGTACTGAAGCTTAGTACTTTGACCGGCCTCACACTAGCGAGTTTTACGGACGTATGAGCGCATAAACTACGTCCGTAAAATACGCATTACACACGGCCCAATGATTCTCTATGGCCCAGCTCCTATCTGCCATATATTACGCATCCGTAATATACGGTCTTGTACGGACGTAGAAAATCGCAGCATGTTGTGTTTGTCACCGTATTGCGCAAAAAAAATCGCCAATGAAAGTCTATGGGGGCGAGAAAAATACAGATTCCACACGGACCAGCAGTGTGACTTGTGAGAAATACGCAGCTGTGTTAGTGAAAAGCCAGTAATTCAATTGCCGGCTTTTCATTTCTCCTTCCCAAACCCGACATGATATGAGACATGGTTTACATACAGTAAACCATCTCATATCCCTTTTTTTTTTTTGCAAATTCCACACTACTAATGTTAGTAGTGTGTATGTGCAAAATTTGGGCGCTGTAGCTGCTAAAATAAAGGGTTAAACGGCGGAAAAAATTGGCGTGGGCTCCCGCGCAATTTTCTCCGTCAGAGTGGTAAAGCCAGTGACTGAGGGCAGATATTAATAGCCTAGAGAGGGTCCATGGTTATTGGCCCCCCCTGGCTACAAACATCTGCCCCCAGCCACCCCAGAAAAGGCACATCTGGAAGATGCGCCTATTCTGGTACTTGGCCACTCTCTTCCCACTCCCGTGTAGCGGTGGGATATGGGGTAATGAAGGGTTAATGTCATCTTGCTATTGTAAATTTTGCCCATACACACTACTAACATTAGTAGTGTGGAATATGCAAAAAAAAAAAGGGATATGAGATGGTTTACTGTATGTAAACCATGTCTCATATCCTGTCGGGTTTGGGAAGGAGAAATGAAAAGCCGGCAATTGAATTACCGGCTTTTCACATATATCGCGCTGAATTAAATATAAATACAGAATATATATATATGTGTCTCAATTACATATCTATAATATAACGCTGGGAGCGTCACTCTGTCCGAAGCCTTTATAGACTGCGCAAGCGCCGGCGCAGTCTGGACCCCACAGAGTGACGCTCCCTGGAGATCGCACACCGCGATCTCCAACGGAGCAGGGACGAGCCAGGAGGGTGAGTATGTAATACTTACCTGTCCCGTTCCACCAACGCAATTCCGGGCCATGAATGTCCCCCTGCTCCCGGAATCGGCGCCTGCGCAGTCCGCACTTACCGGCGCCATTTTCTTGAAGACACCCTGCGTGTCTTCAAGAAAATGGCGCCGGAAAGCGCGGACGCCTGTGACGTTCAGTTCAGAGGGCGCGATGACGCGCTTAATGCGCGCCTCCCTCTGACTGAACAGTCACAGCCAGAGGACCCGGAAGACGGAGCGGTGGAACGGGGGACAGGTAAATATAGCAAGTGCCGGGGGCCTGAGCTAGCGGCGACTCCGGCACCTGATCCCACAGCACGCCGGTGTCCCCGCCTGCTCAGGCCCCCAGCACAGCCGCCCGCACTCTCAGCACCACCACGCACAGCCGCCCGCACTCACCACCGCCACGCACAGCCGCCCGTACTCACCACCGCCACGCACAGCCGCCCGCACTCACCACCGCCACGCACAGCCGCCCGCACTCACCACCGTCACGCACAGCCGCCCGCACTCACCACCGCCACGCACGGCCGCCCGCACTCACCACAGCCGCCCGCACTCACCACCGCCACGCACAGCCGCCCGCACTCACCACCGTCACGCACAGCCGCCCGCACTCACCACCGCCACGCACAGCCGCCCGCACTCACCACAGCCGCCCGCACTCACCACCGCCACGCACAGCTTCCCGCACTCACCACAGCCACGCACAGCCGCCCGCACTCAGCACAGCCGCCCGCACTCAGCACAGCCGCCCGCACTCAGCACAGCCGCCCGCACTCAGCACAGCCGCCCGCACTCAGCACAGCACCCGCACTCACCACCGCCACGCACAGCCGCCCGCACTCACCACCGCCACGCACAGCCGCCCGCATTCACCACAGCCACGCACAGCCGCCCGCACTCACCACAGCCACGCACAGCCGCCCGCACACAGCACAGCCGCCCGCACTCAGCACAGCCGCCCGTACTCAGCACAGCCGCACTCGGGCAGTAGAGCCGGAGAGAGAAAGATGAGAGCAACATATGGCAGAATGGAAACAGGAACAGGCAGAATGGGTGCAGCACATTACAACTGAATGGGCGCACAGGATGGGAGCAGCACATAACAGAATGGGGGCACAGGATGCGAGCAGCACCTGACAGAATGATTGCGCACGATGGGAGCAGCACATGACAGGATGGGGGTGCAGGATGGGAGCACATGACAGAATGGGGCGCAGGATGGGAGCAGCACATGACAGAATGGGGGCGCAGGATGTGAGCAGTACATGACAGAACTCAGCACAGCCGCCCGCACTCAGCACAGCCGCCAGCACTCACCACCGCCACGCACAGCCGCCCGCACTCACCACCGCCACGCACAGCCGCCCGCCCGCACTCAGCACAGCCGCCCGCACTCAGCACAGCCGCCCGCACTCAGCACAGCCGCCCGCACTCAGCACAGCCGCCCGCACTCAGCACAGCCGCCCGCACTCACCACCGCCACGCATAGCCGCCCGCACTCACCACCGCCACGCACAGCTGCCCGCACTCACCACCGCCACGCACAGCCGCCCGCATTCACCACAGCCACGCACAGCCGCCCGCATTCACCACAGCCACGCACAGCCGCCCGCACTCACCACAGCCACGCACAGCTGCCCGCACTCAGCACAGCCGCCCGCACTCAGCACAGCTGCACTCAGGCAGTAGAGCCGGAGAGAGAAAGATGGGAGCAACATATGGCAGAATGGAAACAGGAACAGGCAGAATGGGTGCAGCACATTACAACTGAATGGGCGCACAGGATGGGAGCAGAACATAACAGAATGGGGGCACAGGATGCGAGCAGTACCTGACAGAATGATTGCGCACGATGGGAGTAGCACATGACAGGATGGGGGTGCAGGATTGGAGCACATGACAGAATGGGGCGCAGGATGGGAGCAGCACATGACAGAATGGGGGCACAGGATGTGAGCAGCACATGACAGAATGGGGGAACAGGATGGGAGCAGCACATGACAGAATGGGGGCACACACATGACAGGATGGGGGTGTAGGATGGAGCAGCATATGACAGGATGGGGGCGCAGGATGGAGCAGCATATGACAGGATGGGGGCGCAGGATGGGAGCACATAACAGGATGGGGATGCAGGATGGAGCAGCACATGACAGGATGGGGGCGCAGGATGGGAGCACATGACAGGATGGGGATGCAGGATGGAGCAGCACATGACAGGATGGGGATGCAGGATAGAGCAGCACATGACAGGATGGGAGAGCAAGATGAGAGCAGCACATACCAGGATGGAGGCCATATACCAATATAAATGCTCGCCACCCGGGCGTAGAACGGGTTCAATAGCTAATATATATATATATATATATATATATATATATATATATACTGTATATATGTTTTAACGAACATTTGAGCACATAAATCCATTAGATGTCGGTTTTGCAAGCCTGCGAGAAAATATCGCAGTACGGATGCCATACGGATTACATACGGAGGATGCCATGCGCAAAATAAGCTGACACACCCTGCCTACGGATGACATACGGATCACTATTTTGGGGATTTTTCTGCGTATTACGGCCGTAAAAAACGGACCGTATTTACATACGCTGAGTGTGAGGCCGGCCTTTGACAGCTTTGCCATCCAATCTGGTACAGCTGTCAGTGTGCTGATTGACAGCTTGACTCTCCAATCTAAGACTTGGGAGGAGTCGGCTGTCTCCAAGTGTTCGTTATCCCAGGTAATAGCCATGCTACTTAACTGAGCTGTTTCTCCCAGACCTCTGCCAGATGTACATTCAGCTAGTGAGATTTGTACTCCTTGTGCCTTGACTTCTGTATACTTGATCTTTTGTTGCCTAACTTTGGATTTCGTTCTGACCATCCATCTGTTTAACCCCTTCTACTCTGATCCGTTATCCTCCTGGTATTCTGACCTCGGAAAGTTACTGTCCATGCTTTTGCCTATTCCTTCTGTTTATGACTTACCCTCCTGGCTTCTGACCTTGAACTCCTTGACTACTATGACTTACTGCTTGGCCGTGAAAAGTGACTAGCGTTACTTTACATCTGGCCAATACATTTTTAATTTCGCCAGTATGGATCCTGTTCACACGCTTTGTGACCAGGTGGTGAATTTGACACGGACGACTCAGGATCTGGCTAAAGTTTGCTGGAGTCTGGAGTCATCGCAATATCAGTTGCAGGGTCAGATAAATAAATTGATGAAGACCCCCCCCCCACCCATAGCCACCACTGCCAGCAGGGGCTGTGATGTCCGTACCCTCTGATGTACAGTTGGTCTCCCAAACCTGGGATATCCCTCATCCCTCCCTGATAAATTTTCGGGAGAGAAGGACCAGTTTAGGGTATTCAGGGAGAGCTGTAGGTTATTTTTTCTCTTGCGCCTCCACTCGTCAGGGGAGGAGTTCTAGCGGGTTGGAATAATCATGTCCCTATTGCTAGGGGTTCCTCAGACCTGGGCATTTTCTTTGACCCCACAAGCCCCAGAACGGTTCTCTGTTGATGACTTTTTTGACAGTTTAGGGCTGATATATGACAAACCCGACAGAATCCAGGTCGCGGAGGCTAAGATCATAAACTGGGCACAAGGGGTTCGCACAGCTGAGAACTATTCTACTGAGTTCCGGCAGTGGTCCACTGAAGTTCTATGGAATTTTGGCGGCAAATGGCAATACACAGTCTTTAGGCAAATCACAATTCCAATCACAATTCTGGCACAGTTCTTAGGCACACATGACCTGATTTTCAGGCTTAAGTAGATCCTGTTCGTGATGCCAAGATTTTGGAGCGCCCCCACGTGTAGGGCAATGGGGTACTCGGTACCGGGTCTATCTATCTCTCGGTTCTGGGGATGTCACAGTGGCCCGACCTTGTCCGTGGCCCTTCTGAGAGGCGTCCAATTAAAGGTGAAGTTTGTACGGTGTTTGTGACGCCACCTGTGGTATTCGGTCAGGGTGACCGACGCTGCTAGGGGTCCGCTGGGGTGATGGAATGGCAGCTAGATGGTATACCTTCCCACAGGTGAAGTATGTCCCCAGGGCTTCCCAGATGTGTAGGTCGTAATGGTGGACGTAGTAAGGCGCAATGAATAACGAGGACACAAAGGTTGCAGTCTCTTTACCTTTTACTGAAGACTTCAGCGTCCACAGTCCAGAGTACCGTTCACAGGGCTGGCAGAGTCCGGCTGGTCCGAAGGCACATCCAGAGTTCCCTTATCCAGGTGGAAATCAGTAGCCTTCCTACTAGCGCCTGTGTGTTGTAGTACCTCCCTGCTGAGCACCACGGGATAGTCCTCACAACTTTCGTGGATGTTTCTGATGTTCTCTCTCTCTCTGTTCCCCAGATGGTATGGATAGATGGATAGGACAACCTGTATGACGGGGTAGGCCTTGAGCTTATTTATAGGGACCCTAGAGACGCCCCTCTCCCACAGTTTGCCTCCGTGTCTTCTTAGGTATTAAGGTCGGGCAACCAACTTGGAATTGACTGTCCTGACGGTCTCTGAAGTAATACGTAGAGTCAATTACTCCCTCGGTGTTCCGGCCACCGGCTACGTGCCTCAGAAGGAGGCTGCCGTTCTTGGGGCAGAACTCCTCCCGGTATTATCTCCTTGTGCTGTGACTTCGTTTCTCACTCTCCACAATACAATTCTCTTTGTGTCTTTTCTTAGGATGCTGCCGCAATGGGTGCAGGCGCAGCTCGGTAATGTTCTATCTCGTGCTTGGCCTCTGTCAGGATCCCACCCCTGACAGGGACCCTCTGTCTGCAGCTCAGATGTTCCTCCTTCTCCCCCTGTCTGCCTGACAGGTCCTCTCTGGGTCAAACCCAGGTAGCTTCTGCCTAACTTCCTATCCAACCCACCAGTTTTACCCGTGTGTGAGGAGTGCCCTAATAGATAGAAGCACGGCTCCCCCTGGTGGACTGGAGTGTGAAGTGTAGTGTGTGACTTGTGATACCTGGTCAGGTGAACTCCTTTAGTACCATCAGACGTAATATCACTCCCCCTGGTGGAAGAGCGACATTACTGCAACGACCAGAACTCTGGGGCGCTGCACTCCCCCCGTTAAATCCAGTACTCCGGGACTGGGAAAAGAAGAACAACAATACATGTTAGCAAAAGACATGCAAAATTTTTGGAATGCTGTAAACAAATAAATTTAACAGTGCTTCCCTTTATGGGAGGTGAGGACGCTTGAACATTACAAACAGGAACATATTTACATTGTGCATAAGCAAATTGAAAACAGTTATTATCTATCTATAGAACCAATTACCCATACAGGTATTCTACCTACTAAGTGCTATTACAATAATTTAACATTTTTTTTTCTTTCTCTAAGTACAAAGTCTATCAACCATCTATATATGGCTCTCTAGAGGACTCACTAACCCCTACAGGTTCACTTTATTGAAATTCAGCTTTCAACTTTCTCTTGTACTCCATTTTATTTAAAGTACATCAGTAAACATTCTACTTTCAACATTATCAAACATTTCTTATCGCTAGCTTGCTAACTGCATACTATTACTATGTAAAACATTATTGCTATCTATTTAAGGCAACATTATCACTTTTAAGCGAAGTGCAACAACTAGCATCCCCTTTAAGAGGAAACCAAGTCCTTTCTGAGGTAGTGCAAACAATCAACTTGCAAGTCAGTTATCAACTTGTAAAACAACAAGAACTTTCACGCTGTCATCAGGAACAGTCTCTTCAAAAAGCTCTTCTTTGTAAAACCAGTAGAGAGCACCTTTAAGAAGGTGCAAACTATGTACAAGCAGTTTGTAACCATGCGACTGTTCATGATTCAAATGTTCTTTGGCAAAACAGTGATGAACTGGTGCAAAACTAGAAACAATAGGGATCCCGGGTAAACAAAGGGATCCCTTTAAGAGTTAACCCTTGACGGGTTTTAGCAGCAGAAAACAGGAAAAACAAAACAGTTATCTATTTACATGGTCGTGGCTCCGAGGTTTATCCTCATAGCAGGTTGCAAGACATCAGTCGGTAATGAACACTTCTTGACCGGGGAAGCTCCGATTCCGTGCTCTCATCTGATGCGGTGTCCATGTCGTTGGTTCGTCTCTCAGGTGCGGTCAAATCATTAGGAGTCTGGATTTGAATGTCAGTTCTAGTGACAGGCTTAGTAGTGGAAATGATGCACACAGTGGTGGCAGTGTTAGAATTTGTCAGTTCAGAATTAGTCTTGGTCAGGACAGGAGGTGGCGCTACTGCAGGCTCGTATCGCTTAACATTCCGAGCGCACCAACCTTGTTCACTCCGATGGCGAGTGTAGGTCATCTGGTCCCCTCTGCGTAAGATTCGGTTTCGATAACCGTCGCGGAATTGGACCTCCATGTCATAGCTGGCAACAAAGACTTCAGACGGTAGTCCCGGCTCCTGTATGAAGCCCCAACCCCTTTTCGGGTGAAAGGCTAGTACAGTTCCCTGCTTCACCGAGTTCTTATTACCACGTTCAGTCTTTGGCTTTTGTACTTTCGGTGGGTCATTTTGTTCTGTCTCCTTTCTGTTTTTCCAGTGTGAAATTAAGCATTGTTTGTATTGCTCCCAGGTGAGCACAGCAATATAGGTACCTTCTTGTTTGGATCCGTCTGGTCTAGTCTTTGGAGCGTCCCATTTGAAGATCACCCCCTCAGAGCTCACGTCTAGCGATTTGCCCATAGATGTCGGTAACAGGGGCAGTATCCCTTCTATCTTGCCCAGAGCTGTCACGAGTAGTTCGGCAGCAGGTGGTTGGTCACAGTCGGGGCGGGGAGCGGTCACTGGAGTAGGATCGGACGGTGGGGCAGGAGCGTTTCCCGTACCTGCATCTGATGTGGTTCCATCGATGTCGATCCGCTCCGCTGATGAGGACACTGGAGTCGGTGGCGGCTCGGGCCACGGTTCTTCCAATGCGACCTTCTTGCACAGCTCCGACTTCCATTTCTTCACTATGGTCGATTCTACGTCCAGGAGCTGATGGCTCGGCCCCTCCACCGGCGGGTCCCGGGAATCCGGATCCTCCAGTAGCGGCAAGCTCTGGTTCACCTCCGATCGGCTGAGACAGTCCTGGGTCACTCCGTCGTCGTTCAGGTACTCGCTGGTCGCCCTCACTGCCTCGAGGTCGGCGGCCGCACATGCACGTTGCTCCTCCATTTTCTGGGGGGCGAGCTCCTTCTTGCCCTGGTTCCCGCCGTTGCAAATCAGGGGGCGGTCCTCCTTGGCTCCTGGGCACATCGTCATCCCGTAGCAGTACTCGGAGGGGGCGGTCGTCGCTTCTCGCGCCACTTTGGTAGTCTCCTCCCATGGCACGCCCTTCATCTTCTGCGCTGCTCTCAGGTGCCAGTTCCAAAAATGCCAATCTGAAACCCTAAAGGATGCTCGGGTCCTCCATGACGCCCCTTGTTCTCTGATGGAGACCATGACTCACGCCATACGAATGGACTGCAGAATCAGTGAGAGACGTGGTGAACAGCAGGCTGCTTGTTATATTTCCCCAGAGTAGGTACATTTACCCGAGGTTAGATTTGCCAGTCTTCGTGTTGCGGAGAGACGGCAGAGACAAGATCTCGGACTCTGTCGACACTGTGGTCTCTCCGGACATTTTCTTAAGAATGTTCAACTCGTTCTCAACTATTAAACCATCAGGAGAACCTTTGAGTCTGGATGACGGCCAAGGAGGTCACCCAGACTCCCAGGTACCTTTTTGTTACTCTGAAAAAGTACTGCTAAATACGGTGTAATCTTTGACCAGGTGTTGTCTATATTGACATTCACTGACTTTGGGTCTGCTGCTAACGTTATTGATTCAGGACTGGTTCTGAAGTTAGGGTTAAGGGCAGTTAGTTTAGAAAGACCCAATCAAGTCATCGCCCTTGACAAGACACCATTAGCTCACAATTTGGTCAAGAGAGCAACAGTGGATTTCACTCTCCAAGTTTGAGCACTCCACTCTGAAACCATATCCTGATTGGTGTTGGATAATATACCTGCTGAATTGGTACTGGGGCTTCCATGGTTGCAGATTCACAATCCTGTTATTGATTGGTGTCAGAAGGAGATTGTGAATGGAGCCCCAATTGTTACACGAAATGTCTAAAAAATGTGCAAATATGCTCCCCTAGTCTGAAGGGTTTTCGGGGGGAACCTGATGGACTCTGGAGATTTGTTCTGTGTAGATACTACTTTCCCACCGTCCCTATGATTGTGATATTGATCTTATTCCTAGTGCCAAATCACCTATACAAATTGTCGGGGACTGAACAGACCGCCGTGAAAGAATAAGCTAACGAAAGTTCATGGATGGGTCATATCTGTCCTTCCTCCTCCCCTATGGCTGCTGGATTTTTCTTTGTTAAAAAGAAAGATGGTGGCTCTATCCTTGCCTTGATTTCCAAGAACTAAACAAGATCACGGTTAAAAATACCCACTTCCAATTATCCCCAACCTATATAATCAGCTTCTGGGGGCCAGGGTGTTTTCTAAACTTGATATTAGAGGGGCTTACAATTTAATCCACATCAGGGAGGGTGATGATTGGAAAACAGCGTTTTTAACATCTGAGGGTCTTTGAAAACCTTGTCATGCCTTTCAGATTACCTAATGCACCTGCTGTGTTTCAAAATTTTATGAATGATATTTTCTCTGATTGCATTGGAAGATATGTTGTGATTCACCTCGATGACATAATTTTCTCGCCAGATTTGGACACTCACCAGGAACAGGTCCGTGTTGTGTCACACAGATGAAGGGAGAGCTCTTTGTCTGCTAAATTAGAGAAATATGTTTTTTTTTCTGTTCAGTAAATCTCTTTCTTTGGGTTTATTTTGTCAGCAGAAGGGTTTAACCCCTTAACGACCGCCGATACGCCTTTTAACGGCGGCAGTTAAGGGTACTTAAACCACAGCGCCATTAATTAACGGCGCTGTGGAAAAAGTGAATAGCGCCCCCCAGAGTCGGATTTTCTCTGGGGTCTCGGTAATTAACCGTTTACTGGCAGTCGCAAAAAAACCCCAAAAAAACGCGATTTGCCATTTAATTTCTCTGTCCTCTGATGTGATCGCACACAGAAATGGGGTCCCCGATCGCCCCCGATAGCCCCCCGATACTCACCTGTCTCCCCCGGTGCTCCTCGTGGCTCCCGATGGGCGCCACCATCTTCCGGCCAAAAAATGGCGGGCGCAGTGCACCCGCCGGCCGGCACCCGGGAGATCTTTGGGGTCTCGGCTGCCGGGGGTAGCCGAGACCCCGAAGAACATGATCGGGGTCGGTTTTTACCGACCCCTATTTTGCAATCGCCGGTAATTAACTGTTTACCGGCGACCGCAAAAAAAAAAAGCGATGTGTAATTCTCTGTCCTCTGATGTGATCGCACATCAGAGGACAGAGAAATAGGGGGATTCGGGGACCCTATCATACTTACCGGTGTCCCTGGGTCCTCCTGTGTCCTCTCCTGGCCGCCGGCTTCTTTCTTCGGTAAGAAAATGGCGGGCGCATGCGCAGTGCGCCCGCCATGGTCTGCTGGCCGGCAGCTAGAGGAGTTGGGGCTAAATTTAGGGTTAGGGCTAGGGTTAGGGTTAGGGTTGGGGCTAAATTTAGGGTTGGGGCTAAATTTATGGCTAGTGTTAGGGTTGTGGCTAAATTTAGGGTTAGGGTTGGGGCTAAATTTAGGGTTAGGGCTAAATTTAGGGTTAGGGTTGGGGCTAAATTTAGGGTTAGGGCTAGGGTTAGGGTTAGGGTTGGGGCTAAAGTTAGGGCTAGGGTTAGAGTTGGGGCTAAATTTAGGGTTGGGGCTAGAGTTAGGGTTGGGGCTAAAATTAGGGCTAGGGTTGGGGCTAAAGTTAGGACTAGGGTTGCGGCTAAAGTTAGGGTTAGAGTTGGAATTAGGGTTGGCATTAGGGTTACGTTTAGGATTAGGGTTAGGTTTGGGATTAGGGTTAAGGTTAGGGTTGGGATTAGGGGTGTATTGGTATTAGGGTTAGGTTTGAGGTTAGGGTTGAGATTAGGATTAGGGGTGTGTTGGATTTAGGGTTTTGATTAGGGTTATGGTTGTTTTGGCGTTAGGGTTGTGATTAGGATTATGGATCGGGTTGGCATTAGGGTTAGGGGTGTGTTGGGGTTAGGGTTGGAGTTAGATTTGGGGGGTTTCCACTGTTTAGGTACATCAGGGGGTCTCTAAACGCCACAGCCAATTTTGCGCTCAAAAAGTCAAATGGTGCTCCCTCCCTTCCGAGCTCTGCCGTGCGCCCAAACAGTGGTTTACCCCCACATATGGGGCATCAGCGTACTCGGGATAAATTGGACAACAACTTTTAGGGTCCAATTTCTCCTGTTACCCTTGTGAAAATAAAAACGTGGGGGCTAAAAAATTTTTTTTGTGGAAAAAAAATTTTTTTTTATTTTCACAACTCTTCATTATAAACTTCTGTGAAGCCCTTGGGCATTCAAAGTTCTCACCACACATCTAGATAAGTTCCTTGGGGGGTCTAGTTTCCAAAATGGGGTCACTTGTGGGGGGTTTCTACTGTTTAGGTACATCGGGGGCTCTGCAAACGCAACATAACGCCCGCAGACCATTCTATCAAAGTCTGCATTCCAAAACGGCGCTCCTTCCCTTCCGATCTCTGCCGTGCACCCAAACAGTGGTCCCCCCACACATGGGGTATCAGTGTACTCAGGACAAATTGGACAACAACTTTTGGAGTCCAATTTCTCTTGTACCCTTATGAAAATAAAAACTTGGGGGTTAAAAAATCTTTTTTTGTGGAAAAAAAAAAAATTATTTTCACGACTCTGCATTATAAACTTCTGTGAAGCACTTGGGCATTCAAAGTTCTCACCACACATCTAGATAAGTTCCTTGGAGGGTCTAGTTTCCAAATTGGGGTCACTTGGGGGGGTTTCTGCTGTTTAGGTACTTCAGGAGCTCTGCAAATGCAACATGACGCCCGCAGACCATGCCATCAAAGTCTGCATTCCAAGCGACGCTCCTTCCCTTCCGAGCCCCGATGGATGCCCAAACAGTGCCCCCCCCCACATATGGGGTATCAGCCTACTCAGCATAAATTGCACAATAAATTTTGGGGTCCAATTTCTCCTGTTACCCTTGCGAAAGTAAACATTTGGGGGTGAAAAATCATTTTTGTGGAAAAAATATGATTTTTTTTATTTTCATGGCTCTACATTATAAACTTCTGTGAAGCAGTTGGGGGTTCATAGAGCTCACCACACATCTAGATAAGCTCTTTGGGGGGTCTAGTTTCCAAAATGGGGTCACTTGTGGGGGGTTTCTACTGTTTAGGTACATCAGGAGCTCTGCAAATGCAACATGACGCCCGCAGACCATGCCATCAAAGTCTGCATTCCAAGCGGCGCGCCTTCCCTTCCGAGCCCCAAAGGATGCCCAAACAGTGCCCCCCCCCCCCCACATATGGGGTATCAGCGTACTCAGGACAAACTGGTCAACAGATTTTGGGGTCCAATGTCTCCTGTTACCCTTGAGAAAATAAAAAATTGCAGGCTAAAAAATCATTTTTGAGGAAAAAAAAAGGATTTTTTATTTTCATGGCTCTACTTTATAAATTTCTGTGAAGCACCTGGGGGTTTAAAGTGCTCACCACACATCTAGATAACTTCCCTAAGGGGTCTAGTTTCCAAAATGGTGTCACTTGTGGGGGGTTTACACTGTTTAGGCACATCAGGGGCTCTCCAAACACGACATGGCGTCCGATCTCAATTCCAGCCAATTCTACATTGAAAAAGTAAAACGGCACTCCTTCTCTTCCAAGCTCTGCAGTGCGCCCAAACAGTGGTTTACCCCCACATACTGTATGGGGTATCGACGTACTCAGGAGAAATTGCACAACAACTTTTGTGGTCTAATTTTCCTGTTACCCTTGTGAAAATAAGAATTTGTGGGCGAAAAGATCATTTTTGTGTAAACAAATGCAATTTTTTATTTTTACGGCTCTACTTTATAAACTTCTGTGAAGCACTTGGGGGCTCAAAGTGCTCACCACACATCTAGATAAGTTCCTTAAGGGGTCTAGTTTCCAAAATGGTGTCACTTGTGCAGCGTTTCCACTGTTTAGGCACATCAGGGGCTCTCTAAACGTGACATGGCATCCGATCTCAATTCCAGCCAATTCTGCATTGAAAAAGTCAAACGGCGCTCCTTCTCTTCCAAGCTCTGCGGTGCGCCCAAACAGTGGTTTACCCCCACATATGGGGTATCGGCGTATTTAGGAGAAACTGCACAACAACATTTATGGTTAAATTTCTGTTTTTACACTTGTGAAAATAAAAAAAGATGGTTCTGAAGTAAAATGTTTGCAAAAAAAGTTAAATGTTCATTTTTGCCTTCCACATTGTTTCAGTTCCTGTGAAGCACGTAAAGGGTTAATAAACTTCTTGAATGTGGTTTTGAGCACCTTGAGGGGTGCAGTTTTTAGAATGGTGTCACACTTGGTTATTTTCTATCATATAGATCCCTCAAAATGACTTCAAATGTGATGTGGTCCCTAAAAAAAAAATGGTGTTGTAAGAATGAGAAATTGCTGGTCAAATTTTAACCCTTATAACTCCCTAACAAAAAAAAAATTTGTTTCCAGAATTGTAACCTCATAAAGTGACAGTGGTCAGAATTGTAAAAATTGGCTCGGTCATTAAGGACCAAATTGGCTCTGTCACTAAGGGGTTAAGATAGACCCTGGGAAGGTGCAGGCCATAACTGATTGGGTTCAACCTTGTGATCTTAATCCTTTGCAGCGTTTTCTGGGATTTGTCAACTATTATAGAAAATTTATCAAGGGGTTTTCGCAGATTGCTAAACCACTTACTGACCTTACTCGTAAAGGGGTGAACCTCAAGGTTTGATCGCCGAGTGCTATCAGGGCTTTCGAAAAATTAAGAGTGTTTTATGTCTGCACCCATGAATACAGTAGTGCGCTCATTGTTTCTTGTTTGCCTTATGTCTGCACCCATTCTGATCCAACCTGATCTCCAAGAACCATTTATTGTGGAAGTGGATGCTTTGAAGATCAGAGTAGGGGCCCAGACCTCTGACTAATCTGCGTTCATTTTTTTTTTTTTTTCTAAAACATTTTCATCGACAGAGAGAAATTATGATGTTTGGAATCGGGAGTTACTTGCTGTGAAATTGGTCTTTGAGGATTGGAGGCATTTTTTGGAGGGGGCCGTTCATCCAGTTACGGTGATCACTGATCACATGAATTTAGCTTAAATTAAATCGGCTAAACGGTTAACACCTGGACAGGCCAGATGGTTCTTGTTTTTCTTTCGGTTTAATTTTTCTATTACATTCAGGCCAGAGTATAAGAATGTGAAAGCTGATGCATTATCTCAGTCTAGATTTCATTTCTCCTCCAGAACCTCCATTTTCCATTATTCCTCAACATATTGTGGTATCTATGATAACCTCGAAATTGGAAGAGGAGATTTGTAAGTCCAGTCGTTGGCTCTTTCCTCTTCCCCAGGGTCCAAATTATTTGTGTCTTTGTACCTAAAATTACGGGTGTTACAGGAATTTCATTCCGTGTTAAGTGATCATCCTGGGGTTACTGCTACACGGAAAGCCGTTGCTAGGAGTTTTTGGTGGCTGTCCATGCATAATGATATTAAAGATTTTGCATCCGCTTGTGAAGTCTGCGCACGCGCCAAAGTCAGTCATGGCCAGCCGGTTAGGGAATTGGCTCCATTGACAATTACAGAAAGACCAATGGACTGATTTGTCCATGGATTTTATTACACATTTGCCTCTGTGTGATGGGAAAACTGCTATCTGGGTAGTAGTTGATCAATTCTGCAAATAAGCTCATTTTGCTCCTTTGGCAGGATTGCCTAATGAGGAGACACTCTCTTCAGTTTGTTTATTTCTCATATCCTCTGAACATTGTGTCTGAAAGGGGAGTACAATTTGTCTCTAAATATTGGAGAGCTTTTTGCAGTAAAATAGGGATTTACTTGTTATTTTCATCTGCTTACCACCCTAAAGCAAACTGTCAGACTGAGAGGACAAATCAATCTTTGGAACAAATTTTAAGGTGCTTTGAGGCAGCGTGACTGGTCTTCATTTTTACCTCTCTCTTTGTTTGCTTTTAACAGTCCAGTAAATTAATCTACCCCATTTTGGTGAATTTTCTAGGATTAGTTTTGCATGTCCTTGGGGTGGAGGTCGCCGTACAGAGACTTGGGAATATCTGGAGGAAGGTTCAAAAGAATATTGGGACTGCTCCGATTCGCCAAAATGATAGAAAACGTTAAGTGGGTTCTGATTTTCACATTGGTGGATAAGGTTTGGTTGTCATTTAGGAACATTAAACTTAAAGTGCCGTAGGCAAAGTTGGGTCCAAAGTTTATTGGTCCAAATGAGATCCTAGAGGCAGTCAATCCTGTGGCATTTAGATTAAAGCTTTCTCCATCCCTTTGCATTCCTAACATATTCCATAAATCCCTGTTAAAGGAGTATGTCCCTTTTGCATTGTCTGCCTCATACCCGCCTCCTCCGCTTCCAGTAGACAGTGGCCTGGAGTATGAGGTTCAGTGGGTTGTGGATTCTCAGAGGGTCCGTAATTCCCTCCAGTATTTCATCCACTGGAGGGTATACGGACCAGAGGAGAGATCCTGTGTCCCTGCTTAAGATTTGAAGGCCGATCGGTTAGTCATGGCCTTCCATCTAAAATTTTCTGGGAAGCCTGGGGGTACGGTGACCCCCTCTAGAAGAGAGGGGACTGACACGGTTCCACCCCTTAGTGTGTCTGGGATGCAGTTACTGACAGCTCGGCTGTCTAATTGGTACGGGGGTGTGCTGAAGCTGTCAGTACTTTGACAGCTTGGCCATCCAATCTGGTACAGGGGCGTGCTGAGCTGTCATTATGCTGATTGACAGCTCGGCTGTCTCCAAGTGTTCATTATCCTGAGTGATTGCAATTGACTTCTGCATGCTTGATCTTTTGTTGCCTGACCTTGGATTTCATCTGTTTAACCCCTTCTGCTCTGATCCATTACCTTCTGGTATTCTGACCTCGGAATGTTACCTGACCACATTTTTGTCTCTTCCTTCTGTTTATGACGTACCCTCCTGGCCTCTGACTATGGACTCATTGACCATTCTGACTTGCTGTTTGGCCGTGAGAAGTGACTAGCATCACATTAACCATATGGAAGAGCACAACTATATGGAAGAGCAAGAGCACAACTATTGTGAAGAACAAAAGCACAACCATATGGAAGAGCAAGAGCAGGACCATATGCAAGAGCAGTACCGTACCGAAGAGCAAGAGCACAAACCATACAGAAGAGCAAGACCACAATCATACGGAAAACTATAATTGTACGGAAGAGCAGGACCAAACGGAAGAGCAGGAGCAGGACTCTATGGAAGAGCAACTGTATGACTTTACAGATGAGCAAGAGCATGCTCTTACAGAAGAGGAAGAGCACAACCATACGGAATAGCACGACCATATAGAAGAGTACAACCATATGGAAGAATACAACCAGGTGGAAGAGCACAACCATACCAAAAAGCAAGAACACAATCATGCAGAAGAGCAAGAGCATGACCATATGGAGGAGCACAACCATACGCAAGACAAAGAACAACCATACACAAGAGCAAGAGCACAACCATACAGAAGAACAAGAGCACAATTATGCAGAAGAGCAAGAGCACGACCATTTGGAAATCACAAATTGCCAATAGGCAACAAAATCCCTATCTAAAACCTGTTAAAATATAACTTTTAATAGACTATTTTAAAGCAATAATATAATATAAAATTTGCATGAGTCATTGTGTATTCAAGGACATTCAGGGTCTAGTACCCATTACTCTCACTTATATCAGTATAGTTATCCTTAAATTCAGTGCCCCATCTATATCAATCACTATTATGGTTTCAGGATTAGCTTGGTGCGGCCGCTACCCCACTTATCCTATATAGTTGTATCACTATACACTCCTGACTAACACTATTAAAAAGCAACCCTAAGCCTCCCCAACATGTTTCACCAGACAACTGGTGTCATCAGGGGAAGAGCAAAGGCACAACCATACACTGGAGGAGAGCAAGAGCACAACCATATGGAACAATAAAACCATACGAAAGAACAAGAGCAGAACAAAATGGACGATCAACAGCAATATAACACAGCAAGAGCATGTGAAAGAGCAATGTGCAGCCCAAAGACCTTATAGGTCCATCCTGAAGTAGCACCTGGGGTTCATCTGGAGCCAAGTCTAATCCACCATCAAGGGATGTAGCGAATTCAGGTGGTCACTTAGTTATGCCTCTTCAGGCTCTCTCCAGACAATGGCACAGTGTGTGTAATAGTGTGTGTAACAGTTTGCTAAGGCCATGGAACCCGCTGACTCTCATACCCCTCCAGTCTTGGACCTGTACCATCAGATGACCCTTCAGAAAGATCAGCAAGACAAGATGCGGTCTTACTTGCAAACTGTTAACACCCATCTGGACACTGACACCAGATGCATCCACTGCGGTTCAACCTGCGGCAACCTCGGCAGTGAATATTCAATCCGCAAGTCATGCTTCAAGTCATAGACCCTGTCTGTCTGCACCACGTTTTGATGGAGATCCAAAGCAAGGCTTTGGTTTATAAACCAGTGCTCGCTGCACTTTTAACTGTTGGCCCACCAGTCTCCCTCCGATCAAGCAAAGGTAGCTATTCTAATGACTCAATTTGGAGAAGAGGCCCTGACATGGCTCAGCCCCTTGTGGGAAAGAGGATATGCGATAATTTCAGACCTGCAAACCTTACTGGAGACGTTCAGTAAGGTATTTGATGAATCAGGCTGAGTTCCTTCTGCTGCCTTATCCCTCCCCAGACTAAGTCAGGCCAGTCTGTAGCACAATAAGCAGTCCGTTTTTGCACCCTGGCTTCTGAACTCAGCTGGAACCATAAGGCACTGGCAGCTGCCCTTTGAGACTGATTGTAAGGATCAATGACGAGCCAGCAGGTCGAGGCATTCCTACTACACTAGACAACCTAATTTCCCTGACCATCCGAATTGACCTCCGGTTCCAGGAGCGCTCCTGAGAAACGGTGCGTGAAAGAAAAGCGCTTTGTCTGGCTCCATCCTTCCAAGGGCCGCTCATTCCTCAACCTTCAGCAGCATCTCAAACCTATGCAACATGGGGCTGGATGAGCAACGACAGACGATCTGTTGAGTCAAGGGCTTGTGCTTCTATTCACTCATTTGCTCTTGTCCCGAGAAACCAGAAAACTCCTAAGCCTAGGCCTTCTACGAGAGGCTACCCTGGTTAAAAGCAATTCCTCTCTACCATTGATCCTGATCGTATTTGTGACTTGTAGAGGTTCCTGGTTTGGAAGACAGTATATCTAGATTCCAGCGCCACAGGGAATGTCATACAGCAAGCAGTGGTAGATCGCTACCAGATCCCAGTTCAACATCTCCGGAATCCATTGTTGGTGTCATCAGTCGATGGGAAGCCCCTATACTAAACAGTCCAGGTGGTCACTGAGCAAGTAGAGCTCCGGATAGGAGTGCTGCACACTGAGAAGATGCAGAGAGATCACATAACTGTTTCAAAGGGGTTTATGATCCATGTAGACCTGAACATTTGTTTATCTGATCACTACATTTATTGTGTCCTGCTGTCTCAACTGAGTTAGATTGATTTGTAACGAGAGGGGGAGAAACACCCAAAAAAAAAAAAAAGTGAGATCTAAGAGCTAGCCTTCTATAAATGTAGACATAGTTTGGGGGTGCATTCGTGCACTATTATTCGTGTACTTTTATTCAAAGTATTTTTTTCTAAGTATTCGCCAGTTATAACATGGCAGTTATACAGGGCAGGAGACAGGTAAGACAATCTAAACCTATTCCCTATTCACTTGAAACAGAACAAATACTCACCATATGTATCTGTATAATCTATATCCTGGCTGCTGCATTAACTCACATTCACCGCCCTTGCATAAACTCTTTACACTCCATCCATATCGGCCCCTCTGTCCTTTCCTTTCCTATGTATAGCACTCATGCTCTGTTCACATTGCTTAACAGCGCAGATCCATTTAGTCCCACCATCCAACACAAGAAACGCTCTCACAAATCACTTAACCATCTGCTCACTCTTTCTATCCTCCTAGTCGCTGGAGAAATCTCTCCCAATTCCGGCCCCCCATGTTATAGCCAGTCAAACCTCCCAACTGCTACACCCAGAAACCCCTCTAACCTTATTAATAGTCCCTGCATGCTTTCTGTCTCTTTCAATTGTGCCCTTTGGAATGCTCGCTCTGTGTGTAATAAACTCTCCTTCATTCATGACTTTTTCCTTTCTAACTCTCAATCTCCTGGCTCTTACTGAAACCTGGATCCAGCAGTCAGATACCACCGCTGCTGCTGCTTTTTCATATGGTGGACTACACTTTTCTCATACCCCAAGATCATACAACAGAGCAGGTGGAGGCGTTGCTCTACTCCTTTCACCCAAATGTACCTTCCAAGTTATCCCCCAAGTACCCTCACTTGTATTCCCTTTCTTTGAGGTCCATGCTGTCAGACTCTACGTCCCCTTCTCCATGCGAGTGGCGGTGGTGTATTGTCCTCCCGGCCCCTCTCATCAGTTCCTGGATCACTTTGCCACCTGGCTTCCACACTTTCCTGTGACACCCCCACCCTTATCATGGGTGATTTCAACATTCCCATTGCTTCTCCCCATCTGCTTCTCACCTTTTATCTCTAACCTCCTCTTTCGGCCTCTCACAGCATACTAACTCTCCAACGCATGAAGATGGAAACTCCCTTGACTTGGTCTTCTCCCGGCTTTGCTCAGTGGATGATTTCACAAACTCCCCTCTCCCACTCTCTGACCACAACCTTCTTTCATTCTCTATCAAGAACTGCCACCCCGCTCAGGTCACCCCCACTTTCCACACTTATAGAAACATACAGGCCATTAACACCCAGAAACTTATGAAGAACTTGCTGTCCTCATTGGCCCCAATCTTCTCCATCACATGTCCTGATTCTGCTCTGAAGCATTACAATGAAACCCTGCAAAGTGCCCTGGATGAAGCTGCACCTCCTATACATAGAACAACTCAGCACAGACAGCGACAACCGTGGCACACGCTGCAAACACGTTTCCTGCAGCGGTGCTCCAGGTGCGCCAAACGTCTGTGGAGAAAATCTAATCTACCCGAAGATTTCATCCATTATAAGTTCATGCTAAAAACATACAACTCTGCCCTTCACCTCTCCAAACAAACCTATTTCCACACTCTCATCACCTCACTGTCAAATAACCCTAAACGTCTCTTTGACACTTTCCAGTCCCTACTCAACCCAAGAGAGCAGGCCCCAACCACAGATCTCCACGCTGACGATCTGGCCAATTACTTCAAAGAAAAAATTGACCACATTTGACAGGAAATCATCTCCCAATCTCTTCATACCATGCACTGTCCTCCCTCCCCCACTGCATCTAGTTCACTCTCTGACTTTGAACCAGTTACAGAAGAAGAAGTAAGCAGGCTCCTTGCATCTTCTCGCCCGACCACTTGCACCAGTGACCCCATTCCGTCACATCTCCTCCAGTCCCTTTCCCCGGCTGTCACCTCTCACCTAACAAAAATATTCAACCTTTCCCTCACTTCCAGTATTTTTCCCTCATTTAAGCATGCCATTATACATCCATTACTTAAAAAACCCTCCCTCCACCAAAATTGTGCCACTAATTATAGACCTGTCTCTAATCTTCCCTTCATCTCTAAACTCCTCGAACGCCTGGTCCACTCCCGTCTTACCCGCTATCTCTCAGATAACTCTCTTCTCGACCCTCTTCAATCGCTTCCGCTCTTTACACTCTACTGAAACTGCCCTCACTAAAGTCTCTAATGACCTACTAACAGCTAAATCTAATGGTCACTACTCCATGCCAATTCTCTTGGATCTCTCCGCAGCATTCAACACTGTGGATCATCAGCTCCTCCTCACTATGCTCCGCTCCATCGGCCTCAAGGACACCGTTCTCTCTTGGTTCTCCTCCTATCTCTCTGACCGATCCTTCACTGTATGTTTTGCTGGTTGCTCCTCCTCTCACCTTCCCCTTACTGTTGGGGTTCCTCAAGGATCAGTCCTAGGCCCCCTCCTCTTCTCTTTGTATACTGCCCCTATTGGACAAACAATCAGTAGATTTGGTTTCCAGTACCATCTCTATGCTGACGACACCCAATTATACACCTCTTCTCCTGTTATCACGCCGACCTTTTTAGAAAACACCAGTGATTGTCTTACTGCTGTCTCTAACATCATGTCCTCCCTCTATCTGAAAATGAACCTGTCAAAAACTGAACTCCTCGTGTTCTCTCCCTCTACTAACCTACCTTTGCCTGATATTGCCATCTCCGTGTGTGGTTCCACCATTACTCCAAACAACATGCCCGCTGCCTTGGGGTCATCCTTGATTCCGAGCTTTCATTCACCCCCCACATCCGATCATTGGCTCGCTCTTCTTATCTGCATCTCAAAAAACATTTCTAGAATTCGCCCTTTTCTTACTTTCGACTCTACAAAAACTCTTACTGTCTCACTTATTCATTCTCGTCTGGACTATTGTAACTCTCTACTAATCGGCCTCCCTCTTACCAAACTCTCCCTGCTCCAATCTGTCCTGAATGCTGCAGCCAGGATCATATTCCTCACCAACCGTTACACCGATGCCTCTACCTTGTGCCAGTCATTACACTGGCTACCCATCCACTCCAGAATCCAGTACAAAACTACTACCCTCATCCACAAAGCACTCCATGGCTCAGCACCACCCTACATCTCCTCTCTGGTCTCAGTCTACCACCCTACCCGTGCCCTCCGCTAATGACCTCAGGTTAGCATCCTCAATAATCAGAACCTCCCACTCCCGTCTCCAAGACTTTACACATGCTGCGCCGATTCTTTAGAATGCACTACCCAGGTTAATACGATTAATCCCCAATCCCCACAGTTTTAAGCGTGCCCTAAAAACGCATTTGTTCAGACTGGCCTACCGCCTCAATGCATTAACCTAACCATCCCTGTGTGGCCCATTCAAAAAAAAACAAAAAAAAACAATCAGGTTCCTCTCATCATGTTCTCATACACTTTATGCAGTTAATAGCACTCTGTGTCTGTACTGCTACATACTTGGGCAGTTAACTGGTTCATGCAGCTTTACATGAACACCCAAGCCTTACACTATGGCTGGTCCAAATAACTAAAGCAATTGTTACCATCCACCTCTCGTGTCTCCCCTTTTCTTCATAGTTTGTAAGCTTGCGAGCAGGGCCCTCATTCCTACTGGTATCTGTTTTGAACTGTGATTTCTGTTATGCTGTAATGTCTATTGTCTGTACAAGTCCCCTCTATAATTTGTAAAGCGCTGCGGAATATGTTGGCACTATATAAATAAAAATTATTATTATTCTATGTGCTTCCTTGCCCGTCTCATCTGCTTCTGGGTCTTCCATAGCTCCATGCATGAACCTGTCCTTGACTGGAGTCATGAAGAGGTGCTTCACTGGGGTCAATCTTGTCATGAAGAAAATGTTTTCTACCTGTATGGCTGATCCAGCCGCCTGTGATTTCACCTCTGTCAGGACTACTCTTTGCCTACTGTTCATATGCTTACGTTTTTTACATAAAAAAAAAAAAAAGGAGAGACGTTACCTCCACATAGACCGCACAACTGCCCTATAAACCTTCCGGGATCCTCACCTCCACGAGGTCGTATTTATCCTCTATCCTAGGTGAAGACCCTAGCCATGTCCAAGTATGTTGAAGAGAATTTGGCTATGGGTTTCACTAAGAAGTCTGTTATGGTTCTCAATGGCAAGAGAACATAGCCCAGCAAACATAAGTACTAGCTCTTGGAAGGATGGAAACTAAACTGACCATGAACTAAACCTGCTGCACAACTAACAGTAGCCGGGTAGCGTTGCCTGCGTTTTATCCCTAGACGCCCAGCGCCGGCCGGAGGACTAACTAATCCTGGCAGAGGAAAATATAGTCCTGGCTCACCTCTAGAGAAATTTCCCCGAAAGGCAGACAGAGGCCCCCACATATATTGGCGGTGATTTTAGATGAAATGACAAACGTAGTATGAAAATAGGTTTAGCAAAATTGAGGTCCGCTTACTAGATAGCAGGAAGACAGAAAGGGCACTTTCATGGTCAGCTGAAAACCCTATCAAAATACCATCCTGAAATTACTTTAAGACTCTAGTATTAACTCATAACATCAGAGTGGCAATTTCAGATCACAAGAGCTTTCCAGACACAGAAACGAAACTACAGCTGTGAACTGGAACAAAATGCAAAAACAAACGAGGACTAAAGTCCAACTTAGCTGGAAGTTGTCTAGCAGCAGGAACATGCACAGAAAGGCTTCTGATTACAATGTTGACCGGCATGGAAGTGACAGAGGAGCAAGGCTAAATAGCGACTCCCACATCCTGATGGGAACAGGTGAACAGAGGGGATGATGCACACCAGTTCAATTCCACCAGTGGCCACCGGGGGAGCCCAAAATCCAATTTCACAACAGTACCCCCCCCTCAAGGAGGGGGCACCGAACCCTCACCAGAACTACCAGGGCGATCAGGATGAGCCCTATGAAAGGCACGGACCAGATCGGAGGCATGAACATCAGAGGCAGTCACCCAAGAATTATCCTCCTGACCGTATCCCTTCCATTTGACCAGATACTGGAGTTTCCGTCTGGAAACACGGGAGTCCAAGATTTTGTCCACAACGTACTCCAACTCGCCCTCAACCAACACCGGAGCAGGAGGCTCAACGGAAGGCACAACCGGTACCTCATACCTGCGCAACAATGACCGATGAAAAACATTATGAATAGAAAAAGATGCAGGGAGGTCCAAACGGAAGGACACAGGGTTAAGAATCTCCAATATCTTGTACGGGCCGATGAACCGAGGCTTAAACTTGGGAGAAGAAACCCTCATAGGGACAAAACGAGAAGACAACCACACCAAGTCCCCAACACAAAGCCGAGGACCAACCCGACGCCGGCGGTTGGCAAAAAGCTGAGTCTTCTCCTGGGACAACTTCAAATTGTCCACTACCTGCCCCCAAATCTGATGCAACCTCTCCACCACAGCATCCACTCCAGGACAATCCGAAGATTCCACCTGACCAGAAGAAAATCGAGGATGAAACCCCGAATTACAGAAAAAGGGAGACACCAAGGTGGCAGAGCTGGCCCGATTATTGAGGGCAAACTCCGCTAAAGGCAAAAAAGCAACCCAATCATCCTGATCTGCAGACACAAAACACCTCAAATATGTCTCCAAGGTCTGATTCGTCCGCTCGGTCTGGCCATTAGTCTGAGGATGGAAAGCAGACAAGAAAGACAAATCTATGCCCATCCTAGCACAGAATGCTCGCCAAAATCTAGACACGAATTGGGTACCTCTGTCAGAAACGATATTCTCCGGAATACCATGCAAACGGACCACATTTTGAAAAAACAGAGGAACCAACTCGGAAGAAGAAGGCAACTTAGGCAGGGGAACCAAATGGACCATCTTAGAGAAACGATCACACACCACCCAAATGACAGACATCTTCTGAGAAACAGGAAGATCCGAAATAAAATCTATCGAGATGTGCGTCCAGGGCCTCTTCGGGATAGGCAAGGGCAACAACAATCCACTAGCCCGAGAACAACAAGGCTTGGCCCGAGCACAAACGTCACAAGACTGCACGAAGCCTCGCACATCTCGAGACAGGGAAGGCCACCAGAAGGACCTTGCCACCAAATCCCTGGTACTAAAGATTCCAGGATGACCTGCCAACGCAGAAGAATGAACCTCAGAAATGACTTTACTGGTCCAATCATCAGGAACAAACAGTCTACCAGGTGGGCAACGATCAGGTCTATCCGCCTGAAACTCCTGCAAGGCCCGCCGCAGGTCTGGAGAAACGGCAGACAATATCACTCCATCCTTAAGGATACCTGTAGGTTCAGAATTACCAGGGGAGTCAGGCTCAAAACTCCTAGAAAGGGCATCCGCCTTAACATTCTTAGAACCCGGCAGGTAGGACACCACAAAATTAAACCGAGAGAAAAACAACGACCAGCGCGCCTGTCTAGGATTCAGGCGTCTGGCGGACTCAAGATAAATTAGATTTTTGTGGTCAGTCAATACCACCACCTGATGTCTAGCCCCCTCAAGCCAATGACGCCACTCCTCAAAAGCCCACTTCATGGCCAAAAGCTCCCGATTCCCAACATCATAATTCCGCTCGGCGGGCGAAAATTTACGCGAGAAAAAAGCACAAGGTCTCATCACGGAGCAATCGGAACTTCTCTGCGACAAAACCGCCCCAGCTCCGATTTCAGAAGCGTCGACCTCAACCTGAAAAGGAAGAGCAACATCAGGCTGACGCAACACAGGGGCGGAAGAAAAGCGGCGCTTAAGCTCCCGAAAGGCCTCCACAGCAGCAGGGGACCAATCAGCAACATCAGCACCCTTCTTAGTCAAATCAGTCAATGGTTTAACAACATCAGAAAAACCAGCAATAAATCGACGATAAAAGTTAGCAAAGCCCAAAAATTTCTGAAGACTCTTAAGAGAAGAGGGTTGCGTCCAATCACAAATAGCCTGAACCTTGACAGGATCCATCTCGATGGAAGAGGGGGAAAAAATATATCCCAAAAAGGAAATCTTTTGAACCCCAAAAACGCACTTAGAACCCTTCACACACAAGGAATTAGACCGCAAAACCTGAAAAACCCTCCTGACCTGCTGGACATGAGAGTCCCAGTCATCCGAAAAAATCAAAATATCATCCAGATACACAATCATAAATTTATCCAAATAATCACGGAAAATGTCATGCATAAAGGACTGAAAGACTGAAGGGGCATTTGAAAGACCAAAAGGCATCACCAAATACTCAAAGTGGCCCTCGGGTGTATTAAATGCGGTTTTCCACTCATCCCCCTGCTTAATTCGCACCAAATTATACGCCCCACGGAGATCTATCTTAGAGAACCACTTGGCCCCCTTTATGCGAGCAAACAAATCAGTCAGCAGTGGCAACGGATATTGATATTTAACCGTGATTTTATTCAAAAGCCGATAATCAATACACGGCCTCAAAGAGCCATCTTTCTTAGCCACAAAGAAAAAACCGGCTCCTAAGGGAGATGATGAAGGACGAATATGTCCCTTTTCCAAGGACTCCTTTATATATTCTCGCATAGCAGCATGTTCAGGCACAGACAGATTAAATAAACGACCCTTAGGGTATTTACTACCCGGAATCAAATCTATTGCACAATCGCACTCCCGGTGCGGAGGTAATGAACCAAGCTTAGGTTCTTCAAAAACGTCACGATATTCAGTCAAGAATTCAGGAATCTCAGAGGGAATAGATGATGAAAAGGAAACCACAGGTACGTCCCCATGCTTCCCCTTACATCCCCAGCTTAACACAGACATAGCTTTCCAGTCAAGGACTGGGTTATGAGATTGCAGCCATGGCAATCCAAGCACCAATACATCATGAAGGTTATACAGCACAAGAAAGCGAATAATCTCCTGGTGATCCGGATTAATCCGCATAGTTACTTGTGTCCAGTATTGTGGTTTATTGCTAGCCAATGGGGTGGAGTCAATCCCCTTCAGGGGTATAGGAGTTTCAAGAGGCTCCAAATCATACCCACAGCGTTTGGCAAAGGACCAATCCATAAGACTCAAAGCGGCGCCAGAGTCGACATAGGCATCCGCGGTAATAGATGATAAAGAACAAATCAGGGTCACCGATAGAATAAACTTAGACTGTAAAGTGCCAATTGAAACAGACTTATCAAGCTTCTTAGTACGCTTAGAGCATGCTGATATAACGTGAGTTGAATCACCGCAATAGAAGCACAACCCATTTTTTCGTCTAAAATTCTGCCGTTCACTTCTGGACAGAATTCTATCACATTGCATATCCTCTGGCGTCTTCTCAGTAGACACCGCCAAATGGTGCACAGGTTTGCGCTCCCGCAGACGCCTATCGATCTGGATAGCCATTGTCATGGACTCATTCAGACCCGCAGGCACAGGGAACCCCACCATAACATCCTTAATGGCATTAGAGAGACCCTCTCTGAAATTCGCCGCCAGGGCGCACTCATTCCACTGAGTAAGCACCGCCCACTTACAAAATTTCTGGCAGTATATTTCAGCTTCGTCTTGCCCCTGAGATAGGGACATCAAGGCCTTTTCCGCCTGAAGTTCTGACTGGGGTTCCTCATAAAGCAACCCCAAGGCCAGAAAAAACGCATCCACATTGAGCAACGCAGGATCCCCTGGAGCCAATGCAAAAGCCCAATCCTGAGGGTCGCCCCGGAGCAAGGAAATCACAATCCTGACCTGCTGAGCAGGATCTCCAGCAGAGCGAGATTTCAGGGACAAAAACAACTTGCAATTATTTTTGAAATTTTGAAAGCAAGATCTATTCTACGAGAAAAATTCAGGCAAAGGAATTCTAGGTTCAGATATAGGAACCTGAACAACAAAATCTTGTAAATTTTGAACTTTCGTGGTGAGATTATTCAAACCTGCAGCTAAACTCTGAATATCCATTTTAAACAGGTGAACACAGAGCCATTCCAGGATTAGAAGGAGAGAGAGAGAGAAAGGCTGCAATATAGGCAGACTTGCAAGAGATTCAATAACAAGCACACTCAGAACTGAAGGGAAAAAAAAAAAAATCTTCAGCAGACTTCTCTTTTCTCTCCTTTCTCTGTCAATTAATTTAACCCTTTTTGTGGCCGGTCAAACTGTTATGGTTCTCAATGGCAAGAGAACATAGCCCAGCAAACATAAGTACTAGCTCTTGGAAGGATGGAAACTAAACTGACCATGAACTAAACCTGCCGCACAACTAACAGTAGCCGGGTAGCGTTGCCTGCGTTTTATCCCTAGACGCCCAGCGCCGGCCGGAGGACTAACTAATCCTGGCAGAGGAAAATATAGTCCTGGCTCACCTCTAGAGAAATTTCCCCGAAAGGCAGACAGAGGCCCCCACATATATTGGCGGTGATTTTAGATGAAATGACAAACGTAGTATGAAAATAGGTTTAGCAAAATTGAGGTCCGCTTACTAGATAGCAGGAAGACAGAAAGGGCACTTTCATGGTCAGCTGAAAACCCTATCAAAATACCATCCTGAAATTACTTTAAGACTCTAGTATTAACTCATAACATCAGAGTGGCAATTTCAGATCACAAGAGCTTTCCAGACACAGAAACGAAACTACAGCTGTGAACTGGAACAAAATGCAAAAACAAACGAGGACTAAAGTCCAACTTAGCTGGAAGTTGTCTAGCAGCAGGAACATGCACAGAAAGGCTTCTGATTACAATGTTGACCGGCATGGAAGTGACAGAGGAGCAAGGCTAAATAGCGACTCCCACATCCTGATGGGAACAGGTGAACAGAGGGGATGATGCACACCAGTTCAATTCCACCAGTGGCCACCGGGGGAGCCCAAAATCCAATTTCACAACAGAAGTCCTCTTCTCCAGCAGGAGCTGGCTTCTTCTTGGTAATGAAAATGGACGGGACTCTCTGACCTTGCATTGATTATAGGGAACCCAAATCAAATCACGGTTAAGAATACCGTATTTTGTGGACTATAAGATGCACTTTTTCCCAAAAAATTTTTGGAGGAAAATGGGGGTGCATCTTATAGTCGGAATATACACTGTGTTCCAAATTATTATGCAAATAATATTTCCTCATATTTTCTCTAAATTACCTATCTGAATTGCAGTCATTGTTATTTTCCAGTCATCTACTATTCTAGTATAATTGCAATGTTTTGGAAAAAACTGCCTATGAAAACAGTATCTTTTAAAAAAAAAATAAACACTCAAAATGCGTGTTCCAAATTATTATGCACAGCAGAGTTTTCAACCTTTTTTTTTTATTTTGAACAAAAAAATGGTCAATTGTGAAGTTATAAGCATTATCAGCTTATTACAAAATGAAATCAAACAGTTTTCAAGTGAAAACTTTATTCTAGGTGATGTTACATTTGCACATAGGACCCCTTGTTCAAAAGAAGCTTCTGAACTCTCTCGTCCATTGAATTTGTCAGTTTTTGGATGGTTTCTGCTTCAATTGTTTTGCATGTGGACAGAATACCCTCCCAGAGCTGTTGCTTAGATGTGAACTGCCTCCCGCCATCATAGACACTTCTTTTGATGATGCTCCAGAGGTTCTCAATGGGGTTGAGGTCAGGGGAAGATGGTGGCCACACCATAAGTTTGTCCTCTTTTATGCCCATAGCAGCCAGAGATGCAGATGTGCTTTTTGCAGCATGAGACGGTGCATTATCATGCATGAAAATGATCTTGCTGCGGAAAGCACGGTTCTTCCTCTTGAACCATGGCAGGAAGTGTTGTTTTAGAAACTCCACATAGATTATGGAGTTCATCTTTACTCCTTCAGGGATCATAAAGGGGCCAACAATCTGTCTCCCCATGATTCCAGCCCAAAACATTACTCCACCTCCTCCTTGTTGGCGCCTTAGCTGTGTTTTCATGGGGTGTCCATCCTCCACTCCATCCATCTGGACCATCGCGCGTTGCACGGCACTCATCGGTGAACAAAACAGTTTGGAAGTCAGTCTTCATGTATCGTTTGGCCCACTGGAGCCGTTTCTGCTTGTTGCAGTGGATAAAGGTGGTCGACAGGATGGCTTACGCACAGCTGCAAACCTCTGAAGGACCCTGCATCTTGTTGTTCTGGGGACGTTGGAGGCACCAGCAGCTTCAAAAACTTGTCTGCTGCTATGACAAGGCATTTTTGCAGCTGCTCTTTTAACCTTACGCAATTGCCTGTTGGAAAGAGTCCTCAATTTTTCCTTATCAGCACGCACACGTGTGTGCTGGGAATCAGCTACATACTTCTTGATTGTGCGATGATCACTATGAAGTGTCTTGGCAATGTTGATTGTAGTCATGCCTTGACCTAAATACTCCACAATTTGTTGCTTCTCAGCAGCCGACACATCCTTTTTCTTTCCCATTTTGGCAAAAAATGTAGGCTGCTTAATAATGTGGAACAGCCTTCTTAAGTAGTCTTGCCTTTATTTGGACACACCTGCCAAACTAATTTGCACAGGTATCTGCAAATGCTTTCAGTGATATAAAGAGCCCTGACACACATCACCATCAATGAGTTTAAATGACAAACAAAAAAATTCTAACCTTATCACTCCTAAACTCTATGTGCATAATAATTTGGAACACAGTGTACTTACAAAATACTGTGGCGGTGGTCCGGTCCAACTCTGCAGGGCGATGCAGCCTCCCTTCCCAGGCTGGTGCAGCGGTCGTGCTCTGTGGTGCGGCAGTGGTGGGCGGGGGCTCGGCCGGCATTTTCTGGAGGCCCCCATAGATCCATTGCTGCGATGCGGTGGCCTCTGGGAAAATGGCCTTCAGGGGCGGCACATGCTCAGATTGAGATCTCGGGAGACTAGTTTCTCGTTGCTGAAATCTCATTGCCGAGATCTGAATCTGAGCATGCGCCGCCCCAGCGGCCATTTTCCCGGAGGCCACTGCATCGCAGCAGATTGAGATCGCGCTGAGATCTCAATCTGAGCATGTGCCGCCCTCTGCTTCCATTTTCCCGGAGGCCACCGCATTGCAGCAATGGATCTGCGGGGGCTTTCATAAAATGCTGGCGGAGCCCCGCCGCAGCACAGAGCATCACCACCGCCGAACCTGTTGCAAAATACCAGCGGAACCCCAGAGCTCCGCCGCCGCACCAGCCTGAGATGGGATTAACCGGAGGCCACCGCACCACCCTGGACCACCGAACAACCCCTGTGACCACGCTCCCCTGTGACCACTCCTCCCCCTGTGCCGATCCCCCCGGTAAGCTGAATTCGGACTGTAAGACTGACCCCCATTTGACACATTATTTTTTTTCCCCATTTTCCTTCTGAATATTTGGGGTGCGTCTTATGGTCCGATGCATCTTATAGTCTGAAAAATACAATATCCGTTGCTGTTGATTCGGGAGTTCGGCCGCATCAGAGGTGCTAGGATCGTTACCAAGCTGGATCTGCAAGGAGCTTACAATCTTATCTGGACTATCATTGTGAATACAGAGGTATGCCATTCGGGCTCATGAATGCCCCAGCTATCTTCCAATAATTTGTGAACGACATCTTTCATGACCTCCACTACACTTGTGTTGTGGTTTACCTGGATGATATCTTGATCTTCTCTGCAGACCTCCCCTCTCATATGCGGAACATTTGCCAAGTACAGCAGGGACTCCGAGAGAATCGCCTGTATGCCAAAATTAAGAAATATGTGTTTGAACAATCTTGTCTCCCTTTCCTGAGTTATATTATCTCGGAAACAGGCGTGGACATTGATCCGGAGAAGGTGTCTTCCCTCCTCGAGTGACTGCGCCCTGACGGTGTTAAAGCTATCCAGCGATTCCTGGGATTCACCAACTACTACTGGCAATTCATTCCGCATTTCTTGTCCGTCACCAGTTTCATCTCCCCCATGATCCATAAGGTTGCCGACCCAAAGGTATAGAATCCAGAGGCTGAAAATGCTTTTCTTTCCCCGAAACGGGCCTTTTCCTTCGCTCCAATATTACATTGACCAGAGGTGATCAAAATTCTTTTTGGAGGTAGAAGCCTCAACTTCTGGGGCTGGAGCAGTTCTTACCCAGAAGTCTCCTTCTTGCAGTATGGTGACCTGTGATTTCTTCTCCACGGCCTTCTCAGCCCTGGAGCGCAACTACTCGATTGGCGACTGAGAGTTGCTAGCTATTAAGACGGCACTATAGGAGTGGCGGTACCTTTTTGAGGGAACTGTCCATCCGGTCATCCTGTATACAGACCACAAGAACCTGGCCTCTCTTCAGTCTGTGTAAAGACTTGAACCCGTGTCAAACTAGATGGTCGCTGTTTTTTGCCCATTTGATTTTGTTCTGCATTTTCGGCAAGCTGGCAAAACATCATATCTGCTGCTCTACCCTGCTTTTTCCTGCCCACCAATCAAGAGGAAGAACCTCAACTTATCATTGAGCCATCCAAGATGATTACTGTGGCTTTGGTAAGCGTTCCAAATTCCGTCAGGCAAGACCTTGGTGTCAGAATCAGACAAGAGGAGAGTTCTGCAGTGAGGATATTCCTCCAAGGAGGCTGGCCATGTTGGGCAGAGAAAGACTTTGCAGCTCAGATCATGTCACTACTGGTGGTCTACCATGCTTAAGGAAACCATGTAATTACTTTCCACCTGCCCTTCCTGTGCTCGCAACAAGATTCCTAGGCAACTTCTGTCTGTGCACACCTACCATTCCCTGTGCCCTCGGTGGCTTGGCAGCATATTGCTATGAACTTTATTGCAGATCTTCCTGTGTGCTCTGGCTGTTCCGTCATTTGGTTAGTGAGGATTGCTTTTTAAGGTGGCACTTTTCACTCCATTACTAGGTCTTCCATCTGCTCCGGTACTTGAGAAATTAATAAAGCACATCTTCCATCTTCATGGACTCCCTCTCCACATCAAGTCAGACTCTGGCAAACTTTGTGTAAACTTCTGAACGTTGTCCTGGATTTTTCATCTGCATACCATCCGCAATCCAATGGACAGTTTGAGAGAACCAGAATCTGGCCAACTTCCTGTGGCACTTCAGAAACGCACATCATGACGATTGGGTGAAGCAGTTGCCATGGGCAGAGGTCTCCTATAACAACCATGTGAGTGACTCTTCTACAAGTTCTTAATTTTTCATTGTTTTTGGGCAACAGCCAGGAATCCCCCTTCTGGTGTCAGCCGCTTCTGGTGTACCAGCAGCCGATGATCTTGCAAAGGATTTCCAGAAGATAAAGGAGGACACTAAATTCACTCTAGAGAAGTTGTCTGAGCATATGAAGAGGCATGTGGACAAGAGACGCTTGGATTCACCTTGTTATCATTTTAGGGGTAAAGGCGTGGTTATCTTCTAAATACATCAGTCTTAAGATTCCATCCTACAAGTTAGGTCCTCGTGTCATAGGTCTCTTTGAAGTCATCAAGCAAATGAATGCTCTATCCTATAAGCTGAAGCTGCCAGCCTCCTTACGGATACCCAATTTCTTCCATGTGTCATTCTTAAAACCAGTCATATTGAGTCCCTTCTTCAACGATCCTGGTGTCACACCTTCTCCCATCAGCTCTGAGGATGTCTTCGAAATAAAGAATATCCCAACTTTGAAGAGGATTAGAGCAAAGACATTTTTCTTAGTAGATTGGAAGGCATTTGGACTTGAAGTGATGCCGTGAGAGAACAAAGAAAATATTCATGCTATTCTACAGAAATTCCTTGAAGGCTTCAAGAAAAGGCGTAAAAGACGGGGGTACTGTTACAGCGGCACCAGCGTCCAAGCATGGGCCCCCTTCCTCCACCCTGCAGGGACGCCAGCATGTTAACTTGCCCATCCGAACTCCCTTGGCGTCTGCTTCCTCTCAATACCTGTGCATGGCATGCAGGTTTCCTGTGTGCTTATGGCGCGCTGCTAAAAACATCATTGACAAATAGCGGGGTGGTTTTTGGTATTTAAGGCATCCTCCCCTATTAGGACGTGACTTAGCAACTTTAGTTAATCAGAGTTTATTGTGGTAGGTTGTTGTTAGGTTCCCAATACCCGTGCTCTCTGATCCTGTCCACCCAGCTTACCTGATCCTGTCTGCACCTGATCCAGCCCATCCTGCTGAACCAATAATAATAATTCATCCTGTCCTTGCTTAGTCCCGATCCTGCACCTGTACCAGAGGCGTAGCTTGGCTTTTGGCTCAGAGGTGCGAAACCTCTCAGTGGGCCCCTAACCAGGTAACCGTGATTACAACTAAACGAAGCACCCTAATAGTGGAGGAGAGCCTCAGAAGATGACAGCGCTGTTGCTGAAAATAATCTCTATATAAAGACCAATATTTATATTACCGCCGTATGGTCAGTGGTAAATACCTGTCCTACAGAACATATAAGAGATCATAGAACAGTTACAGATAATGACTTACCGTTGATGTTCTTTTTGATGGAGTAATTCACTTTTCACGTCTTTTCCATGTGGCCCAGACCGACATGACAACTTCTTCCAGCCAGGACTCGGCTGCAGAGAATACAACAAAGACATTTCACTGCTCACATTTTCAGCACTGTTCACAATGGGACTATTCCCAACCTGCATAAACTGCTCATCCTGGTGATACCACAATGCTGAGCTACTGCTGCCATGTGTGTCCCTATTACTTCACCAATTGTGCGGTACTATGTGCACTCTAAATTCTAATGCAACCCTCTAGAATACACTAATGCTGGGTGCAAGTGCCCTGGAAAACAGTGCCCACATTGTGTCCCCTAGAAAGTAATAATGCCCTGTGTGTGCCCCTTTGACAGTCACAGTAACCTGAGGTCCCCTATAACAATAAGTGCTCACTTTACATTTAATAATGTCCCGAGTCTCCCCCTGTACAGATCCCGTATACACAGTATGATGCTCATTGTATATATACTGACCCATTAATATCCCCCAAACTGTTTCATGGCTCCAACACTGTATGATGGCCCCATTACTGAAATCTCCACACTGTATGATGGCCCCCTAGATAGCCTATATATAGCATAATACACCAGATAGTCCTCAATATAGTATAAAGCACTCCACATAGGTCTCCACATAGTATAATGTACTCCCCATACGACTCCACATAGTATAATGCATTCCCCATAGGCAGACTCTATATTGTATAATGCATTCCCCATAGACCTCTATATAGTATAATGCATTCCCCATAAGTAGACTCTATATTATATAATGCATTCCCCTTAGGCCTCCATATAGTATAATGCACTCTCCATAGGTCTCTATATAGTATACTGCACTACCCATAGGCAAACTCTATAGTATAGTGTACCCCATAGGCAGACTCTATTGCAGTGTTTCCCAAACTTCAGTCCTCACAGACCCCACAGGTCATGTTTTCAGGATTTCTTTAGTATTGCGCAAGTAGTGAAAGTATCATCAAGGCATCAGGAATTGTCTCACCTGTGCAACACTATGGAAATCCTGAAAACATGACCCGTGGGGTCCGTGAGGACTGGAGTTTGGGAAATACTGCTTTATAGTATAATGCACTCCCCATAGGCAGACTCTATTGCAGTGTTTCCCAAACTTCAGTCCTCACAGACCCCTCAGGTCATGTTTTCAGGATTTATTTAGTATTGCGCAAGTAGTGAAAGTATCATCAAGGCATCAGGAATTGTCTCACCTGTGCAACACTATGGAAATCCTGAAAACATGACCCGTGGGGTCCGTGAGGACTGGAGTTTGGGAAATACTGCTTTATAGTATAATGCACTCCCCATAGGCAGACTCTATTGCAGTGTTTCCCAAACTTCAGTCCTCACAGACCCCTCAGGTCATGTTTTCAGGATTTCTTTAGTATTGCGCAAGTAGTGAAAGTATCATCAAGGCATCAGGAATTGTCTCACCTGTGCAACACTATGGAAATCCTGAAAACATGACCCGTGGGGTCCGTGAGGACTGGAGTTTGGGAAATACTGCTTTATAGTATAATGTACTCCCCTGTTATGATCTCAATGGCAAGGGATCACAGAGATTAGGCAAAGTCTGCAAACATAAATACCAGCTCATAGGGAAGTGGTAACTAGGCTGACCATATAGCAGATCCTAGCACAAACACTAACAGTAGCCGGGGAACGTGCCTACGTTGATCCTAGACGTCTCGCGCCAGCCGGAGAACTAACTAACCCTATCAGGGAAAATAAGACCTCTCTTGCCTCCAGAGAAAAGACCCCAAAGAAATACAAGCCCCCAACAAATAATAACGGTGAGGCAAGAAGAAAATACAAACGTAAGAATGAACTAGATTTTAGCAAAGAGAGGCCCACTGACTAAATAGCAGAAGATAGTAAGGTGACTTATATGGTCAGCAAAAAACCCTGCAAAATATCCACGCTGAATATCCAAGAACCCCCAAACCGACTAACGGTGAGGGGGGAGAATATCAGCCCCCTAGAGCTTCCAGCGATATCAGGAATCACATTTTGTACAAGCTGGACAAAAATAAGAACAATGCAAATAAACAAAAGTAAGAAAGCAGGACTTAGCTTATCTTGCAAAGAACCAGGACCTGAAGACAGGAGCAAACAGAAATGAACTGATTACAACGATGCCAGGCACTGGACTGAGAATCCAGCAAGTTTAAATAGCAACACCCCAGGCCTAACGAAGCAGGTGAGTACAAACCTGGTAAAAGACAATCCAAGTGCCAAATCACTAGTGACCACAAGAGGGAGCCAAGAAGAATAGTTCACAACAGTACCCCCCCTTTAAGGAGGGGTCACCGAATCCTCACCAAGACCACCAGGGCGACCAGGATGAGCAGCGTGGAAGGCACGAACCAAATCGGCCGCATGAACATCAGAGGCGGCCACCCAGGAATTATCCTCCTGACCATAGCCCTTCCATTTGACCAAATACTGAAGCCTCCGTCTAGAGAGACGAGAATCCAAGATCTTCTCTACCACGTACTCCAACTCGCCCTCAACCAACACCGGAGCAGGAGGCTCAACAGCAGGAACCACAGGCACAACGTACCGCCGCAGCAAAGACCTATGGAACACGTTGTGAATGGCAAACGACACCGGAAGATCCAAACGAAAAGAAACCGGGTTAAGAACTTCCAAAATTTTATAAGGACCAATAAACCGAGGCTTAAACTTCGGAGAGGAAACCTTCAGAGGGACATACCGAGAAGACAACCAAACCAAATCCCCAACACGAAGTCGGGGGCCCACACCGCGGCGGCGGTTGGCAAAACGCTGAGCCTTCTCTGTTGTGAATTTGCTTTTTGCTCCCTCTAGTGGTTACTAGTTTTTTGACTCTGGTTTTTCTGTCATTCCTTTTATCCGCACCTGGGTCGTTAGTTAGGGGTGTTGCTATATAAGCTCCCTGGACCTTCAGTTCAATGCCTGGCAACGTAGTTATCAGAGCTAGTCTGCTGTGCTCTTGTCTACTGATCCTGGTTCCAGTTATATCAGCTAAGTCTGCCTTTTGCTTTTTGCTATTTGTTTTGGTTTTGTATTTTTGTCCAGCTTGTTCCAAAACTATATCCTGACCTTTGCTGGAAGCTCTAGGGGGGCTGGTGTTCTCCCCCCGGACCGTTAGACGGTTCGGGGGTTCTTGAATTTCCAGTGTGGATTTTGATAGGGTTTTTGTTGACCATATAAGTTACCTTTCTTTATTCTGCTATCAGTAAGCGGGCCTCTCTGTGCTAAACCTGGTTCATTTCTGTGTTTGTCATTTCCTCTTACCTCACCGTCATTATTTGTGGGGGGCTTCTATCCAGCTTTGGGGTCCCCTTCTCTGGAGGCAAGAAAGGTCTTTGTTTTCCTCTACTAGGGGTAGCTAGATTCTCCGGCTGGCGCGTGTCATCTAGAATCAACGTAGGAATGATCCCCGGCTACTTCTAGTGTTGGCGTTAGGAGTAGATATATGGTCAACCCAGTTACCACTGCCCTATGAGCTGGATTTTTGTATTCTGCAGACTTCCACGTTCCTCTGAGACCCTCGCCATTGGGGTCATAACAGTTTGCCAGGCCAGTATTAAATGTTTAATGCATTGCAGAAGAGGGATTATAAGAAAGAAGATTCTGAGTTTGTTTTTTTTTCTTCTTCCCCTTTACCTCAGAGTGGCTATGCTTGCTGCAGACATGAATGTCCAGACCTTGATTACAAGTGTGGACCAGCTGGCTACTCGTGTGCAGGGCATACAAGACTATGTTATCAGAAATCCTAGGTCAGAACCTAAAATACCGATTCCTGAACTGTTTTCCGGAGACAGGTTTAAGTTTAGGAATTTCGTGAATAATTGTAAATTGTTTTTGTCCCTGAGACCCTGTTCATCTGGAGATTCTGCTCAGCAAGTAAAAATTGTTATTTCGTTCTTACGGGGCGACCCTCAGGATTGGGCTTTTTCGCTGGCGCCAGGAGATCCGGCATTGGCTGATCTTGATGCGTTTTTTCTGGCGCTCGGTTTACTTTATGAGGAACCCAATCTTGAGATTCAGGCAGAAAAGGCCTTGCTGGCTATGTCTCAGGGGCAGGACGAGGCTGAAGTGTATTGCCAAAAATTTCGGAAATGGTCCGTGCTGACACATTGGAACGAGTGTGCACTGGCCGCTAATTTTAGAAATGGCCTTTCTGAAGCCATTAAGAATGTTATGGTGGGTTTTCCCATTCCCACAGGTCTGAATGATACTATGGCACTGGCTATTCAAATTGACCGGCGGTTGCGGGAGCGCAAAACCGCAAATTCCCTCATGGTGTTGTCTGAACAGACACCTGATTTAATGCAATGTGATAGAATCCTGACTAGAAATGAGCGGAAAATTCATAGACGCCGGAATGGCTTGTGCTACTACTGTGGTGATTCTACACATGTTATCTCAGCATGCTCTAAACGTATAGCTAAGGTTGTTAGTCCTGTCACCGTTGGTAATTTGCAACCTAAATTTATTCTGTCTGTAACTTTGATTTGCTCACTGTCATCTTATCCTGTCATGGCGTTTGTAGATTCAGGTGCTGCCCTGAGTCTCATGGATCTCTCATTTGCTAAGCGCTGTGGTTTTACTCTTGAACCATTAGAAAATCCTATTCCTCTTAGGGGTATTGATGCTACACCATTGGCTGCAAATAAACCGCAGTATTGGACACAGGTTACCATGTGCATGACTCCTGAACACCGCGAAGTGATACGTTTCCTGGTTTTACATAAAATGCATGATTTGGTTGTTTTAGGGCTGCCATGGTTACAGACCCATAATCCAGTCCTGGACTGGAAGGCTATGTCAGTCTCAAGTTGGGGCTGTCGTGGTATTCATGGGGATTCCCTGCCTGTGTCTATTGCTTCTTCTACGCCTTCGGAAGTTCCGGAGTATTTGTCTGATTATCAGGACGTCTTCAGTGAGTCTGAGTCCAGTGCACTGCCTCCTCATAGGGACTGTGACTGTGCTATAGATTTGATCCCAGGCAGTAAATTTCCTAAGGGAAGACTGTTTAATCTGTCGGTACCTGAACATACCGCTATGCGTTCATATATCAAGGAGTCTCTGGAGAAAGGACATATTCGTCCGTCTTCTTCCCCTCTTGGTGCGGGATTCTTTTTTGTGGCAAAAAAGGACGGATCTTTGAGACCTTGTATTGATTATCGGCTTTTAAATAAGATCACTGTCAAATTTCAGTATCCTTTACCGCTGTTGTCTGACTTGTTTGCCCGGATTAAGGGTGCCAAGTGGTTCACCAAGATAGACCTTCGTGGTGCGTACAACCTTGTGCGCATTAAGCAAGGTGATGAATGGAAAACCGCATTCAATATGCCCGAAGGTCATTTTGAGTACTTGGTGATGCCTTTTGGTCTCTCCAATGCGCCTTCAGTTTTTCAGTCCTTTATGCATGACATTTTCCGGAAGTATCTGGATAAATTTTTGATTGTTTATCTGGATGATATTTTGGTTTTTTCTGATAATTGGGATTCGCATGTGGAGCAGGTCAGGTTGGTCTTTAAAATTTTGCGTGAAAATTCTTTGTTTGTCAAGGGCTCAAAGTGTCTCTTTGGTGTACAGAAGGTTCCCTTTTTGGGGTTCATTTTTTCCCCTTCTGCTGTGGAGATGGACCCAGTCAAGGTCCGAGCTATTCTTGATTGGACTCAGCCCTCGTCAGTTAAGAGTCTTCAGAAGTTCTTGGGCTTCGCTAACTTCTACCGTCGTTTTATCGCTAATTTTTCTAGCATTGTGAAACCTTTGACGGATATGACCAAGAAGGGCTCCGATGTAGCTAACTGGGCTCCTGCTGCCGTGGAGGCTTTCCAGGAGTTGAAACGCCGGTTTACTTCGGCGCCTGTTTTGTGCCAGCCTGACGTCTCACTTCCCTTTCAGGTTGAGGTGGATGCTTCGGAGATTGGGGCAGGGGCCGTTTTGTCGCAGAGAGGCCCTGGTTGCTCTGTTATGAAACCTTGTGCCTTTTTCTCTAGGAAGTTTTCGCCTGCCGAGCGAAATTATGATGTGGGCAATCGGGAGTTGTTGGCCATGAAATGGGCATTTGAGGAGTGGCGTCATTGGCTCGAGGGTGCTAAGCATCGTGTGGTGGTCTTGACTGATCACAAAAATCTGATGTATCTCGAGTCTGCTAAACGCCTTAATCCGAGACAGGCCCGCTGGTCATTGTTTTTCTCCCGCTTTGATTTTGTTGTCTCGTATTTACCTGGTTCAAAGAATGTGAAGGCCGATGCTCTTTCTAGGAGCTTTGTGCCTGATGCTCCTGGAGTCGCTGATCCTGTTGGTATTCTTAAAGATGGAGTTATCTTGTCAGCTATTTCTCCGGATCTGCGACGTGTGTTGCAGAGATTTCAGGCTGATAGGCCTGAGTCTTGTCCACCTGACAGACTGTTTGTCCCGGATAAGTGGACCAGCAGAGTCATTTCCGAGGTTCATTCCTCGGTGTTGGCAGGTCACCCGGGAATTTTTGGCACCAGAGATCTGGTGGCCAGGTCCTTTTGGTGGCCTTCCTTGTCAAGGGATGTGCGGTCATTTGTGCAGTCCTGTGGGACTTGTGCTCGAGCTAAGCCTTGCTGTTCTCGTGCCAGCGGTTTGCTCTTGCCCTTGCCTGTCCCGAAGAGACCTTGGACACATATCTCCATGGATTTCATTTCTGATCTTCCGCTATCTCAGGGCATGTCCGTTATCTGGGTGATATGTGATCGCTTCTCCAAGATGGTCCATTTGGTTCCTTTGCCTAAGCTGCCTTCCTCTTCCGATCTGGTTCCTGTGTTTTTCCAGAACGTGGTTCGTTTGCACGGCATCCCTGAGAATATTGTGTCTGACAGAGGATCCCAGTTCGTTTCCAGGTTCTGGCGATCCTTTTGTAGTAGGATGGGCATTGATTTGTCGTTTTCGTCTGCTTTCCATCCTCAGACTAATGGACAGACGGAGCGAACCAATCAGACTTTGGAGGCTTATTTGAGGTGTTTTGTCTCTGCTGATCAGGACGATTGGGTGACATTCTTGCCGTTGGCTGAGTTTGCCCTTAATAATCGGGCTAGTTCCGCCACCTTGGTTTCACCTTTTTTCTGCAACTCTGGTTTCCATCCTCGCTTTTCTTCGGGTCATGTGGAGCCTTCTGACTGTCCTGGGGTGGATTCTGTGGTGGATAGGTTGCAGCAGATCTGGAATCATGTGGTGGACAACTTGAAGTTGTCACAGGAGAAGGCTCAGCGCTTTGCCAACCGCCGCCGCGGTGTGGGTCCCCGACTACGCGTTGGGGATTTGGTATGGCTTTCTTCCCGCTTTGTTCCTATGAAGGTCTCCTCTCCCAAATTTAAACCTCGTTTTATTGGGCCTTACAAGATATTGGAAATCCTTAATCCTGTATCTTTTCGTCTGGATCTTCCTGTGTCGTTTGCTATTCACAATGTATTTCATAGGTCCTTGTTGCGGCGGTACATTGTGCCTGTAGTTCCTTCTGCTGAGCCTCCTGCTCCGGTGTTGGTTGAGGGCGAGTTGGAGTACGTGGTGGAGAAGATCTTGGATTCTCGCCTCTCCAGGCGGAGGCTTCAGTACCTGGTCAAGTGGAAGGGCTATGGTCAGGAGGATAATTCCTGGGTGGTCGCCTCTGATGTTCATGCGGCCGATTTAGTTCGTGCCTTTCTTGCCGCTCATCCTGATCGCCCTGGTGGTCGTGGTGAGGGTTCGGTGACCCCTCACTAATGGGGGGGTACTGTTGTGAATTTGCTTTTTGCTCCCTCTAGTGGTTACTAGTTTTTTGACTCTGGTTTTTCTGTCATTCCTTTTATCCGCACCTGGGTCGTTAGTTAGGGGTGTTGCTATATAAGCTCCCTGTACCTTCAGTTCAATTCCTGGCAACGTAGTTATCAGAGCTAGTCTGCTGTGCTCTTGTCTACTGATCCTGGTTCCAGTTATATCAGCTAAGTCTGCCTTTTGCTTTTTGCTATTTGTTTTGGTTTTGTATTTTTGTCCAGCTTGTTCCAAAACTATATCCTGACCTTTGCTGGAAGCTCTAGGAGGGCTGGTGTTCTCCCCCCGGACCGTTAGACGGTTCGGGGGTTCTTGAATTTCCAGTGTGGATTTTGATAGGGTTTTTGTTGACCATATAAGTTACCTTTCTTTATTCTGCTATCAGTAAGCGGGCCTCTCTGTGCTAAACCTGGTTCATTTCTGTGTTTGTCATTTCCTCTTACCTCACCGTCATTATTTGTGGGGGGCTTCTATCCAGCTTTGGGGTCCCCTTCTCTGGAGGCAAGAAAGGTCTTTGTTTTCCTCTACTAGGGGTAGCTAGATTCTCCGGCTGGCGCGTGTCATCTAGAATCAACGTAGGAATGATCCCCGGCTACTTCTAGTGTTGGCGTTAGGAGTAGATATATGGTCAACCCAGTTACCACTGCCCTATGAGCTGGATTTTTGTATTCTGCAGACTTCCACGTTCCTCTGAGACCCTCGCCATTGGGGTCATAACACTTCTCCTGTGACAACTTCAAGTTGTCCACCACATGATTCCAAATCCGCTGCAACCTATCAACCACGGAATCCACCCCAGGACAGTCAGAAGACTCAACATGACCCGAGGAGAAACGAGGATGAAAACCAGAGTTGCAGAAGAATGGCGAAACCAAAGTAGCGGAACTAGCCCGATTATTAAGGGCAAACTCCGCCAATGGCAAGAAGGTCACCCAATCATCCTGGTCCGCAGAAACAAAACATCTCAAATAAGCCTCCAGTGTCTGATTAGTTCGCTCCGTTTGACCATTAGTCTGAGGATGGAAGGCAGATGAAAACGACAAATCAATGCCTATTTTAGCACAAAAAGATCGCCAGAATCTGGACACAAACTGGGATCCTCTGTCGGACACGATATTCTCCGGAATGCCGTGTAAACGAACCACATTCTGAAAAAACAAAGGAACCAGATCGGAAGAGGAAGGCAACTTAGGCAAGGGTACCAAATGGACCATCTTGGAAAAACGATCACACACCACCCAGATGACAGACATTCCTTGAGACACCGGAAGATCAGAAATGAAATCCATGGAAATTTGTGTCCAAGGCCTCTTCGGGACGGGCAAGGGCAGAAGCAACCCGCTAGCACGAGAACAGCAAGGCTTAGCCCGAGCACAAGTCCCACAGGACTGCACAAATGACCGCACATCCCGTGACAAGGAAGGCCACCAAAAGGACCTAGCCACCAAATCTCGGGTACCAAAAATTCCCGGATGCCCTGCCAACACCGAGGAATGAACCTCGGAAATGACTTTGCTGGTCCATTTATCAGGAACAAACAGTCTGTCGGGTGGACAAGAGTCAGGTCTACCAGCCTGAAATCTCTGCAACACACGTCGCAAATCAGGAGATATGGCCGACACGATTACTCCCTCTTTAAGAATACCAGCTGGCTCCGAGACTCCAGGAGAGTCAGGCACAAAGCTCCTAGAAAGAGCATCAGCCTTAACATTCTTCGAACCAGGCAGGTACGAGACCACAAAGTCAAAACGAGAGAAAAACAATGACCAACGAGCCTGTCTAGGATTCAGGCGCTTAGCAGACTCGAGATACATCAGATTTTTGTGATCAGTCAAGACCACCACACGATGCTTAGCACCCTCGAGCCAATGATGCCACTCCTCAAATGCCCACTTCATGGCCAACAACTCCCGATTACCAACATCATAGTTCCGCTCAGCAGGCGAAAACTTCCTAGAGAAAAAGGCACATGGTCTCATCACAGAGCAACCAGAGCCTCTCTGCGACGAAACAGCCCCAGCACCGATCTCAGAAGCATCCACTTCAACCTGAAAGGGAAGTGAGACATCAGGCTGGCACAAAACAGGCGCCGAAGTAAACCGGCGCTTCAGCTCCTGGAAGGCCTCCACGGCTGCAGGGGCCCAATTAGCCACATCAGAACCTTTCTTGGTCATATCCGTCAAAGGTTTAACAACGCTAGAAAAATTAGCGATAAAGCGACGGTAGAAATTAGCAAACCCCAAGAACTTCTGAAGACTCTTAACAGACGTGGGCTGAGTCCAATCATGAACAGCTCGGACCTTGACTGGGTCCATCTCCACAGCAGAAGGGGAGAAAATAAAACCCAAAAAGGAAACCTTCTGCACTCCAAAGAGACACTTTGAGCCCTTCACAAACAAAGCATTATCACGCAAAACCTGAAACACCATCCTGACCTGCTTTACATGAGAATCCCAATCATCCGAGAAAACCAGAATATCATCCAGATAAACAATCATAAATTTATCCAGATACTTCCGGAAGATATCATGCATAAAGGACTGAAACACTGAAGGAGCATTAGAGAGCCCAAAGGGCATCACCAAGTATTCAAAATGACCTTCGGGCGTATTGAATGCAGTTTTCCATTCATCTCCCTGCCTAATGCGCACAAGGTTGTACGCACCACGAAGATCTATCTTGGTGAACCACTTGGCACCCTTAATCCGAGCAAACAAGTCTGACAATAGTGGCAAAGGATACTGAAACTTAACAGTGATTTTATTCAGAAGCCGATAGTCTATACAAGGTCTCAAAGACCCGTCTTTCTTGGCCACAAAAAAGAATCCCGCACCAAGAGGGGAAGAGGATGGGCGAATATGCCCCTTCTCCAAAGACTCCTTGACATAAGAACGCATCGCGGCATGCTCGGGTACAGACAAATTAAATAATCGTCCCTTAGGAAATTTACTGCCAGGAATCAAATCTATAGCGCAGTCACAGTCCCTATGAGGAGGAAGATCACTGGACCTGGACTCACTGAATACATCCTGATAGTCACACAAATACTCAGGAACCTCTGAAGGAGTAGAAGTAGCAATAGACACCGGCGAGAATCGCAATGAATTCCCTGACAACCCCAACTCGACACAGACATAGCCTTCCAATCCAAAACAGGATTATGGGTCTGTAACCATGGCAGACCTAACACGACCAAATCATTAATTTTATGCAGAACAAGAAAACGAATCACCTCCCGATGTTCAGGAGTCATGCACATGGTCACTTGTGTCCAAAACTGCGGTTTATTTTCCGCCAGTGGCGTAGCATCAATTCCTCTGAGAGGAATAGGAATTTTTAAAGGCTCCAGGACAAAACCGCAGCGCTTGGCAAACGACAAGTCCATAAGACTCAGGGCAGCACCTGAATCCACAAATGCCATAACAGGGTAGGAAGACAATGAACAAATTAAAGTCACAGACAAAATAAATTTAGGCTGCAAATTACCAATGGTGACAGGACTGATAACCTTGGTTAGGCGTTTAGAGCATGCTGATATAACATGTGTAGAATCACCACAGTAAAAACACAACCCATTCTGACGTCTATGATTTTGTCGTTCGGTTCTAGTCAGGATTCTTTCGCATTGCATTGAGACAGGTGTCCGTTCAGACAACACCGCGAGAGGATTAGCGGATTTGCGCTCTCGCAAACGCCGATCAATCTGAATAGCCAGCGCCATAGAATCATTCAGACTTGTAGGAATTGGAAAACCCACCATCACATTCTTAATGGCTTCAGAAAGGCCATTTCTAAAATTTGCGGCCAGAGCACATTCATTCCATTGAGTAAGCACGGACCATTTCCGAAATTTTTGGCAGTACACCTCAGCTTCATCCTGGCCCTGAGAGATAGCCAGTAGAGCTTTTTCTGCCTGAATTTCAAGATTAGGCTCCTCATAAAGCAATCCGAGCGCCAGAAAAAACGCATCAACATCCGCCAATGCCGGATCTCCTGGCGCCAACGAGAAAGCCCAATCCTGAGGGTCGCCACGCAAAAAGGAGATAACAATTTTAACTTGCTGAGCAGAATCTCCAGACGAACGAGGTTTCAAAGATAGAAACAATTTACAATTATTCCTAAAATTCCCAAATTTAAATCGATCTCCAGAGAACAGCTCAGGAATAGGTATCTTAGGCTCAGACATAGGACTGCTAACAACAAAATCCTGAATGCTCTGCACTCGTGCAGCAAGCTGATCCACACTAGTAATCAAGGTCTGAACATTCATGTCTGCAGCAAGCTCACAGCCACTCTGAGAAAAAGGGGAAGGAAGAAAGAGGAGAAAAAGAAAAAAAAAAAAACAAAACTCAGAACTCCTTTTCTTTTAATCCCACTTCTGCAATGCATTAACTATTTAGGCCTGGCATACTGTTATGATCTCAATGGCAAGGGATCACAGAGATTAAGCAAAGTCTGCAAACATAAATACCAGCTCATAGGGAAGTGGTAACTAGGCTGACCATATAGCAGATCTCAGCACAAACACTAACAGTAGCCGGGGAACGTGCCTACGTTGATCCTAGACGTGTCGCGCCAGCCGGAGAACTAACTAACCCTATCAGGGAAAATAAGACCTCTCTTGCCTCCAGAGAAAAGACCCCAAAGAAATACAAGCCCCCAACAAATAATAACGGTGAGGCAAGAAGAAAAGACAAACGTAAGAATGAACTAGATTTTAGCAAAGAGAGGCCCACTGACTAAATAGCAGAAGATAGTAAGGTGACTTATATGGTCAGCAAAAAACCCTGCAAAATATCCACGCTGAATATCCAAGAACCCCCAAACCGACTAACGGTGAGGGGGGAGAATATCAGCCCCCTAGAGCTTCCAGCGATATCAGGAATCACATTTTGTACAAGCTGGACAAAAATAAGAACAATGCAAATAAACAAAAGTAAGAAAGCAGGACTTAGCTTATCTTGCAAAGAACCAGGACCTGAAGACAGGAGCAAACAGAAATGAACTGATTACAATGATGCCAGGCACTGGACTGAGAATCCAGGAAGTTTAAATAGCAACACCCCAGGCCTAACGAAGCAGGTGAGTACAAACCTGGTAAAAGACAATCCAAGTGCCAAATCACTAGTGACCACAAGAGGGAGCCAAGAAGAATAGTTCACAACACTCCCCATAGGCAGACTCTATTGCAGTGTTTCCCAAACTTCAGTCCTCACAGACCCCACAGGTCATGTTTTCAGGATTTCTTTAGTATTGCGCAAGTAGTGAAAGTATCACCAAGGCATCAGGAATTGTCTCACCTCTCCAACTATGGAAATCCTGAAAACATGACCCGTGGGGTCCGTGAGGACTGGAGTTTGGGAAATACTGCTTTATAGTATAATGCACTCCCCATAGGCAGACTATATAGTATAATGCACCTCTATAGACAGACTATAGTGTAATGCAGCCCCTAATATAATGCACCCCCATAGGCAGCCTCTATAGTGTAATGCGCCCCCATAGGCAGACTCTATAGTGTAATGCAGCCTCATAAAAAATAAATATTCTCTTCCTCTTGGTTCCTCCACTGCTCCAAGCTCCTGCTCATCTCCGGACTATAGGCACCGAGTAGTGACGTCATCACTCCCACTGTCAGTGTTAGTGTCTGTGACATCAGACGGTGACAGGGGGATGATGGGAGAGGGAGCGTAATGCTCCTCTCATCAATGCGGTTAGCTGTATCAGCTAGATGCCGATACAGCTGAACTTGCAATGACGGGCGGGGGCCCACTGCTGGCATCGGGCCCCCCCGCGTGCTCAGGGGCCCCATAGCGGCAGAGCAGTGAGATCGATTCTCCCTGCTCTGCCGCAGAATGTAACTATCGGCACGATGTGCACGCCTGTACAGTTACAGTGGCGTAGCTCCAGCCAGGCACCCTCAGAGCACGGGGCCCGGAGTGACTGTCCCCTTTGTCCCCCCGGTAGCTATGCTACTAACCTGTACCCATGATCCTGTACCTGTGGCCATCCTGTGTTACTATACCAATCCTGCTTAAGTCTAATCCCGCACCTGTCTACCAGCCTTACCCTCCTGCTAAACAGTTCCTGGACGGTCCTGCTTTACTGTCCCCCTTGGGGGTCAGCTGCCACATCTCCGTGGGTCCATCTGGAGTCACGTCTAACCCCTTCAGTGGCTCTAGCGAGTCAGGTGGTAGTTTAGTTACGCCCCTCTAGTCTCTCCCCGGACCATGGCACAGTGGTTCCACAACCACGCGCATAAAAATGTGTATGGTGGCAACATGAGGTGGTAGTCAAAGTATCTTTAGAAGTAGAGGGCTAAAGAGACAGATTTCTTACGTCGAGCACCCACTCAGTTAGAATAGCTAATGTTGGAGGAAATATTCATTGTCCTGTGACACAATTTGACCTAATCGATTAATTTACCTGACAAACCAGTTAATGACATGTCAGTGATGACGGTGGTTTTCTTGATTTCGAGAAATTGCCTTACCACCCAGGAAAGCCTTTCATGCTAGACATACAGAAGAGGCCTACATGATTCTGAAATTGATTCTGGTAACAAAATGACCATTGAGGGGTATGGACATACAAGCCCTACCCTTGTGACAGCAATACTAGAGATCTGTAAAGCCATGTCCTCCGTATGATACACTTTTCCAGTTATCTTCCATCTTTCCTGAAAGTGGCGACTGGGAGACATATATAGATATGACAAGCGCAATGTTTCAGTAGCTAGGTCGCCCACTTTCCACCAGTGTGCCTAACCACAGCTCCACTCTGAGCTTTACTTCACAGACGCTCCACTTCCCTGTGGAAACCGAGATATACACACCACCAAGACCACCAGACAGTAGAGAAGACAACCTCCGTCACTAAGATTTCCGCTTCAACCAAGCCTATATATAACTGCACCTAAGATGTGAGGAGCAGAAACCGCAAGACCCCCACATTACAAGGTAGAGGGAGGCTGAGATTGAGCGGAGGCGACAGGAAACAAAGGGGGGCAGGCAGCAGAGAAAAGTTTAAAAGGGGAAAACTGTACTTAATAAATGTGTAATAAGTGCATAGATTAGATACTTATATATATATATACACACACACACACAATGGGGAAAAAAGTATTTAGTCAGCCACCAATTGTGCAAGTTCTCCCACTTAAAAAGATAAGAGAAGCCTGTAATTGACATCGTAGGTAAACCACAACTATGACAGTCAAAATGAGAAGACAATTTCAGAAAATTACCTTGTCTGATTTGGCAAGATTTATTTGGCAAATTATGGTGGAAAATAAGTATTTGGCCACCTAAAAACATGCAAGATTTCTGGCTCTCAAAGACATGTAACTTCTTCTTTAAGAGGCTCCTCTGTCCTCCACTCATTACCTGTAGTAATGGCACCTGTTTGAACTTGTTATCATTATAAAAGACACCTGTCCACAACCTCAAACAGTCATACTCCAAACTCCACTATGGTGAAGACCAAAGAGCTGTCAAGGATACCAAAAACAAAATTGTAGCCCTGAACCAGGCTGGGAAGACTGAATCTGCAATAGGCAAGCAGATTGGTGTGATGAAGTCAACTGTGGGAGCAATAACAAGAATAAAAATTAAGAGACCACCACATCAAAACCCTGTCATGGGCAGCCCAATCTCCAGACCTGAACCCCAATTCAAAACTACTATAATGTAATCAAGAGGATGATGGATAGTCACAAGCCATCAAACAAAGAACTGCTTACATTTTTTGCGCCAGAAGCAGTGTGAAAGACTGGTGGAAAGCATGTCAAGATGCATGAAAGCTGTGATTAAAAATCATGGTTATTCCACAAAATATTGATTTCTGACCTCTTCCTCAGATAAAACATTAGTATTGTTGTTTCTAAATGATTATGAACTTGGTTTCTTTGCATTATTTGAGGTCTGAAAACACTGTTTGTTTTTAATTTTGACCATTTTTCTTTGTCAGAAAAAAAATACAAAAGTTATTGCTTGGAAATTCGGACACATGTCAGAAGTTTATAGAATAAATGAACAATTTACATTTTACTCAAAAATATACTGTGACGCAGTGACCCCTGTTACAGCTAGGGGGCGCTGTAGGTGCTCCTCAGGATGTGTATGGAGGCGTATCTGTGATTATGATGGTGACAGGCAGGATTGTAAATGGCCTGTATGTGTTGCAGAGGGAGTCTGCGCTGTAAGCCAGTGATGTTCTGGGACCTGTAGTCCCACAAGTGTTTGTAAAGGGAAGCTTGCAGGGTTAGCTGGAGAGCTGGGCGGGTCTGGCTAACCACACATACCACCCATCTATGGGAGTGGTTACAACTACATAATGTGACCATGGTGTGATCACATAGTCTCTGTAATGGAGAGTGTGTAGATCCTGGATGGCTTGTGTGTTGGGAGGTCCTGTGTGTGTGGATTGGATCCCTGAATAGCGCACTGAGGCCGTGGATCTGAAGACTTGTGCGTTGGGCGATCCTGGGAGTAGGATCGGATCCCTGAATAACGCACTGAGAGGCCGTGGATCTGAAGGTGGCCTGTGTGTTGGACGGTCCTAGGTGGGGACGGAAGTCTTGAAGAGCGCACGGAAAGGCCGAATGTATGCAGAGTCTGCAGTGGCACTGCATTAGGGAAGCTACAGCCCGTCTGAGGATCTGGACTGTCAGGTGGCCTAGTGAGCAAGGCATTGTTCGGGATGTTGAACTCAGTTCGGCAGCTTTCCTGGGAACAAGTACTGATGAGGAGTCAGTGTGTGGAGCAGGAGCTCCAGGAAGGTAACCCAGAGTTGGGGAACTGTGTGCACTGACAGTGGTTCAGTTAATGAACTGTGCGGTCACCATGGTAACTGGACAGAGTAAGGTCCAGCATGTTTAGATACTGCAACTTAATGTCATCTATTGGTGCTTATTGTGTTCTATGAAGTATACAATGAACTGTGCATAACCCGGTTTATGACTGCATAATAAACTGGATAGACTGTTTCATGAGAAAAACGTGCCTTTGGGACTGAATCCCGTTGCTATGCGAGTGTCCCCGGGGAATAAAAAGTTACATTCCCCTGTAAAATTCCAGGTTTTTGACATGTAAATAATCCTGCAAAAAGAGTAATCTCTGAACTTTTCCCCCTTTAGTGTCGCCCAGAATCTGTATGAATTCAGTGACAAATGAACTGAAATAAAAACAATAATGTGGTTGCATAAGTCTATAATTGGGGTTGCTCTCAGAATCAGCAGATCACATTTGCCCTCCTATTGCCCCCTGAAGAAGCAGTGCTTCCGAAACGTGCGTCGGGGTGGGCGCACAGACCCCTGGAACCTGGACGGCTGCTTTCTATCTAAAGGTAATAACATTCATTCCCCTGTGGTTAGAATTTCTGCATTTGGTGGCATTGGGTCTCTTATACTATAAGCAATTTGTCTAGTTTGGAATTTTGTTAGATTCCATATGCCACACAGGTGCAGATATAATCATTTATTACAATACGTAATTTACTATTTTTCACTATTCTTCTATACCCCCTTATTAGGGAGGGAATGGTTTTGATAACTTTATTGAAATATAGGCAGCCATGGTCCCCTGGCTCTGTGCGCCCCTGGTGCAGTCATGCGTTTATGCGGTGGTTTGTTCTTAGTGGCACTGTGTCCTCACCTGTTTTCGATACTGTATCTAATAAAGATTATATTTTATTATAAGTTGTGGACTTCATGGTCATTATTTTGTTTTTTTTTTTACCCATTTCCCCCTTCTGTCTCCTTGTTTATCAGCGACTAGTTCGTATGCTATATCCATTATCTTTATCAGCGGATATTTATTCTCCTTTCTACCTGTAGTAATACCTCTGTAGTTGGTAGCTATGCTGATTAAAGTCGTGATTTTGCGTATTCCTAGTAGTCAGTGCTCAGACGCCGTCATTTACAGCAATTCTGGTTAAACCCAGAGAAAGTGTCACTGCTCTAGGAAGATTTTCCTGCCTGACATTTTCTAGTCTGTAAACTGCAAACAACACAGCAAAGGATCTCACTGTGGAAAGTTGTCAGTCAGGAGAAGGTGACAAAAACATTTCCCAGGCATTAGATCGACCATGGACTCTGAAGAAGTCATCAAGAAGAGGCCTAAATGTCGTGACATTACCTAGAACTGGTAATAAACCTAGCACTCAAGTATATATTGCAGGAAGGTTTATTGTAGTATGAACAAAACTTTTCGGTCTGTAGCGACCTTCATGAGTTACAACATAAATAAATCAAATTATAAGTTACAAACACAAGTATAATTAATACAAAAATTGAAGAAGAAATGGGTGAAAAAATGTGCTTGCTGCCACACAGAGAGGGACAGAAATGCCACTTACTGATATAAAAACTTCTGATGCAGCATTAATTCGCTGCAGGAGGAAAGCAGTAGTAGAAATACCTAGGTAAAAATAGGTGATCAGCCGTAGTACACACTATGTTGTGGGGGTAGAGTAACCAGCTAATCGCTACATTACCTGGAGCAGACGTGCTCCCAGACGCGGAGTCCACCGCTCGTCTATAGGTAGTGGGGCAGCAGGTGTGTCTAAAGATGGAAAGGGCGGTACTAGGAGGTGGCGCAGCCAATAGCATTGTGAGGGGTGTGTCAAGCCGGGACAAGATGGACGTGCGTTCCATCTGCCGCACTCAGTGCGTTTCAGCCGTGAAATCATACTATGATAGTAATTGCACACAGCGCTGTAGTGTGGTGACGTAAGGCACTAAAAATGGATTGTAAAAAAAAGATGGATAGGGGAAATAATAAATCCCAACGGAGGGTGTGACTATGATGGGCTGTGGGTTGGGCTGAGGAAAAGGAACGGAGAACCTTAGGATGGATGGTAATGTGAATGTTACTGAAAAAGGTCTTAAGAGAACTACGTGACTAAACTAGTGCAGAAGCCAGTGCAAGGCGGGTGAAATAGGAGTCCTCTGGTAGTATCGTGATATCCGTAGAGAAGGTTATGGTGATAGATATTCCATATATATTCGTATCTATGTAGTTTGGTCCATAAGTATTAGTATAATCGACTCTAAAAGCAGAAAGAAATATGTATTAACATATTATCACAGAGACATCCTATGTAATAAGACTACAGATACAACTTTATAACACTGTATACAGTCATAAAACGAATAACATTGGAATAATGAAAGAAATAATAAAATAAATGAAGTATGGCATAGTTTATGTGCTGAACCTATCAATAACTGCCTCAGTAGTAAGAGCTCCTAATGGGAACCGTATCAGAGAAATGCTGATAGCTCGTACTCTCGATTAAGGCCCTTAGGACTCATAGTGTTCAAAGTGTGAATCCAATATGCCTCACGCTTTTTGAGATGGAGAATCCTGTTACCACCACATTGGAGGGGTGGGAATTGTTCTATCACCTGGAATCTTAACTGTGATAAATTGTGGCCAGAGGAGATGAAATGATGAGGGATAGGAAGAAGGAGATTCTTACATCTTATTGTGGATTTGTGTTTAGAAATCCTATCCCGTATTGGCTGGGATGTTTCACCTTTTCCTCAGCCCAACCCACAGCCCATCATTGTGACACCCTCCGTTGGGATTTATTATTTCCCCCATTTTTAGTGCCTTACGTCACCACACTACAGCGCTGTGTGCAATTACTATCATAGTATGATTTCACGGCTGAAACGCACTGAGTGTGGCAGATGGAACGCACGTCCATCTAGTTCCGGCTTATGACACGCCCCTCACAACGCTATTGGCCACGCCACCTCCTAGTACCGCCCTTTTCCTTCTTTAGACACACCTGCTGCCCTACTACCTATAGACGAGCGGTGGACTCTGCGTCTGGGAGCACGTCTGCTCCAGGTAATGTAGCGATTAGCTGGTTACTCTACCCCCACAACATAGTGTGTACTACGGCTGATCACCTTATTTTTACCTAGGTATTTCTACTACTGCTTTCCTCCTGCAGCGAATTAATGCTGCATCAGAAGTTTTTATATCAGTAAGTGGCATTTCTGTCCCTCTCTGTGTGGCATCAAGCACTATTGGGCACCACCTGATCCGCATAACTTGTCCCAATTCCTTTTGCATAGGCTCTGTGCATATGATAAAACTGATCCACAGGCATCTCCCGCATATTAGTATAATGGTGTCCTCTCGCCCACTTCGGCATGCTACTTTTCTTTATAAACTCCACGTCACTGATATAGACCTACGGTTTCGCACGTATATCTCGCTCTGCATCTTCACATTAATTATGTATCATGACCTTGTGCTACATTTTTGTATATACTTTGGTTGTTTTGATATCCCATTTTAATTTCTTATGTTTCATTTTTTCACCCATTCTTCAATGTTTGTATTAATTATACTTGTGTTAGTAACTTATAATTTGATTTATTTATGTAGCAACTGATGAAGGTCGCTACGGACCGAAACGTTTTCTTCATACTACAATAAACCTTGCTGCAATATATACTTAAGTTGAGTGCTAGGTTTATTACCTTTTATCTGTATGGTTTGGGAACCTAACCTTAGCACCTTCCCTTTTCCTGTAGTTGTGCTCACACTGTTTTTCCATTACCTAGAACTGTTCGTCCCTCAAACATTGGTGAAGAAACAAGAAAATTGGTTACTGGAGGCTGACAGCAACATTAAATGAGCTTCAAGGATTTCTGACCAGTCCTGATTGTGTCTTGCATGTGACAACAATCTCCTGTATTCTTCATATCTCCAACCTGTGGGGTTGGAGTGCAAGACAGAAAAACATCCAGGCTGACAAAGTTCTGCCAAAACCTCAATCGATTCGACCAGAAGCAGGAAACGTGTTTCACATCAGAACCTTCTAGCCTATGCTAAAAAGCTGAAGACGAGTGTCACGGGGGTACTGGGTAGACTACAGCTGATTACCCAGGCCCCTGCAATATCCCTCAAACTAGGGAAACCCTGTCTGTCCCTCTCCCAGAGTTTACACTGAAGGTGTGCATGTCTGGGCCGCCAGGCCTGACCCTGAGTCCTGTTTCAGTACTAAGCTGAAACCTCCACCCGCCACCGAGTGATAAGACCTCACACCAACCCCTACAAAAAGCACAGACAGGGAAAACTAAAAACGCACCACGCCGCAGACACACAGGAAAACACTATAATGTGCACAGGGCAAAACAATACAAATATAGGAAGGAGAAATATAACAAAGGATAATACACCACCAGATACGATATTTCCTCTCCAAGACCACCACTCCAGACTGAGATCACAGGCACAAGACACAAGCTATAATCGGCGACGCCCAAAGCCCAGCAAAACTATTTAAAGGCAATGGGCGTAACTAAGCCTCCAACCCGAGTACCAGCCAGATTAACCCCGGACAATCTGGATCAATCTAGCCGGCACCACTGAGCATATAGTGGACGAATGAGGAATAACCGCTGTTTGTCGGACGCCCTAGTGTGAACAGCGTCCGACATGACAGTACCCCGCCTTCTACGAGGGACCCCAGGGCCCTCACGACTTATAGGACCCGGCTTGTCCGGATGGCGGCGGTGAAACATACTGACCAGCCGGTCCGCATGTATATCCAAGGCTGGTACCCAACACCTCTCCTCCGGCCCATAACCACGCCAGTGTACCAGGTACTGTAACGTGTGGTGCACCACTCGAGAGTCAACCACCTTGGAGACTTCAAACTCTAAACTGCCATCCACCAAGACTGGAGGAGGCATCGGCGCCGCGTCCACAGAACCCACCACCTTTTTTAATAACGATCTGTGGAACACGTTATGAATCTTATATACCGTAGGGAGCTCCAATCGGTAGGCAACCGGGTTAATGATGGCGGCGACCCTAAACGGACCAATAAACCTAGGACCCAATTTAAGGGATGGTATTTTGAGTCTTATGTTTTTTGTGGACAACCACACCCAGTCACCCACACCCAGGTCCGGACCTGGCACACGTCTACTGTCAGCCACACGTTTGTACCTTGCACCCACGCTCAACAGGCGCTGTTTCACTTTCCTCCAGATGGAAGACAGTTGTGCTCCTAACAGGTCCTCCTCCGGGACGCCGGAAGAGCCCCCCTGACTCAAAGTACAAAATTGAGGATGGTGCCCGTAAACACAAAAGAACGGAGACTCCCCAGAAGATTCCTGTGATTATTTATGGCAAACTCAGCCAAAGGAAGGAACGTCGACCACTCCTCCTGGTTGTCAGAAACAAAACAGCGTAAGTACTGCTCCAAATTTTGGTTCATATGCTCGGTCTGACCATTTGACTGAGGATGAAACGCAGAAGAATGCGACAACTTGATCCCCAGCCGTGAGCAAAATGCTTTCCAAAACTTTGCCACAAACTGAGTACCCCTACCAGACATGATGTCAGACGGGACCCCGTGAAGTCTGACCACCTCCTGCACAAATACCTGAGCCAGAGTTTTAGCATTAGGCAGCGAAGGCAAAGACACAAAGTGCAACATTTTTGAGAACCGATCAACAATCACCAAGATGACCGTGTTCCCAGCTGAGGAGGGCAAGTCCGTGATAAAATCCATGGAGATCTCCGTCCATGGCCTACTGGGTACCTCGAGAGGTAGTGTGCCAGCAGGACGGGAGCGGGGCGTCTTAGCCCTAGCGCACGTGGTGCATGCTGACACGTATGAGACCACGTCCTGTCGGATTTTGGGCCACCAAAACCGACGCGACACCAACTCCAAAGTACCCCTAACCCCTGGGTGACCAGCCAGGACAGCATCATGATGCTCTGCCAATATCTTTAGGCGAAGATGGAGAGGTACAAACGATTTGTTAACGGGAAGTTCTGGTGGTACTTCCTCCTGAGCCTCGACAATCTCAGCCTCAACCTCTGTCGTGAGAGCCGAGACCACTACACCTTTTTGGAGGATGGGTACCGGTTCTTCCCGAGGTTCTCCCCCCGGAAAACACCTGGACAAAGCATCCGCCTTAGTGTTCTTAGACCCAGGTCGGTAAGTAACAAAAAAGTTGAACCGCGTGAAAAACAATGCCCAGCGAGCCTGTCTGGGGGACAGACGCTTGGCTGACTCCAAATAAAGCAAATTCTTATGGTCGGTAATAACAGTAACCTGGTGAACCGACCCCTCCAAAAAGTGTCGCCATTCCTCAAAAGCCAACTTGATAGCCAACAACTCCCTGTTGCCGATATCGTAGTTACGTTCGGCGGGCGACAGTTTCTTGGAGAAATAAGCGCATGGACGCAACTTGCTCAAGGATGAGCCTTGAGACAGCACCACCCCCACTCCAACCTCAGACGCATCGACTTCCACAGTAAATGGTTTTGATACATCCGGTTGCACCAGAATGGGAGCTGAAGCAAAACTGTTCTTCAGAAACTCGAATGCGCGCACAGCAGGCTCAGACCAGGCGGAGAAATCGGTACCTTTTTTTGCCATGTCAGTGAGCGGTTTAGCAATGGTAGAAAAGTTTTTGATAAACTTTCTATAATAGTTAGAAAACCCAAGGAACCGCTGGAGCGCTTTTAGGTTATCAGGCCGTTCCCAACGCAGCACCGCTTGCACCTTAGCGGCATCCATTTTAAACCCAGAAGCCGACACAATATAACCCAAGAAAGGCAACTCCTGAACCGAAAATACACATTTCTCCAATTTAGCATAGAGCTTATTCTCTCTGAGTAGCTGTAACACCTGCCTAACATGCTCTAAATGAGTATCACGTTCGCATGAATAGATGAGAATGTCATCAAGGTACACAATAACGAATTTTCCCAGGACATGAGAGAACACATCGTTTATGAAATGTTGAAATACAGCAGGCGCGTTTGTCAAACCAAATGGCATCACCAGATTTTCAAAATGACCCTCAGGAGTATTAAAAGCCATTTTCCACTCATCCCCTTGACGGACTCTCATGAGGTTGTACGCCCCCCTGAGGTCAAGCTTAGAGAACCACCTAGCACCAGCCACCTGATTGAACAGATCGGGTATCAGCGGCATAGGGTATGGGTCACGAACCGTAATCTGGTTTAATTCCCTGAAATCCAGACACGGGCGTAAACCGCCATCTTTCTTCTTAACGAAGAAGAACACTGCTGCCACAGGCGAGGACGAAGGCCTGATGTGCCCTTTGCTCAGACTCTTAGCGATGTAGTCTTTTAAGGCTTTCCTCTCAGGACCAGAGATGTTAAACATCCTAGCTTTCGGCAATATGGCCCCTGGTTTTAACCTAATAGTGCAGTCATAGGGACGATGTGGTGGCAATTCTGAACAACCCTTCTCAGAAAACACATCTGCGAAATCCAGCAGAGAAATGCTGATAGCTCGTACTCTCGATTAAGGCCCTTAGGACTCATAGTGTTCAAAGTGTGAATCCAATATGCCTCACGCTTTTTGAGATGGAGAATCCTGTTACCACCACATTGGAGGGGTGGGAATTGTTCTATCACCTGGAATCTTAACTGTGATAAATTGTGGCCAGAGGAGATGAAATGATGAGGGATAGGAAGAAGGAGATTCTTACATCTTATTGTGGATTTGTGTTTAGAAATCCTATCCCGTATTGGCTGGGATGTTTCACCTTTTCCTCAGCCCAACCCACAGCCCATCATTGTGACACCCTCCGTTGGGATTTATTATTTCCCCCATTTTTAGTGCCTTACGTCACCACACTACAGCGCTGTGTGCAATTACTATCATAGTATGATTTCACGGCTGAAACGCACTGAGTGTGGCAGATGGAACGCACGTCCATCTAGTTCCGGCTTATGACACGCCCCTCACAACGCTATTGGCCACGCCACCTCCTAGTACCGCCCTTTTCCTTCTTTAGACACACCTGCTGCCCTACTACCTATAGACGAGCGGTGGACTCTGCGTCTGGGAGCACGTCTGCTCCAGGTAATGTAGCGATTAGCTGGTTACTCTACCCCCACAACATAGTGTGTACTACGGCTGATCACCTTATTTTTACCTAGGTATTTCTACTACTGCTTTCCTCCTGCAGCGAATTAATGCTGCATCAGAAGTTTTTATATCAGTAAGTGGCATTTCTGTCCCTCTCTGTGTGGCATCAAGCACTATTGGGCACCACCTGATCCGCATAACTTGTCCCAATTCCTTTTGCATAGGCTCTGTGCATATGATAAAACTGATCCACAGGCATCTCCCGCATATTAGTATAATGGTGTCCTCTCGCCCACTTCGGCATGCTACTTTTCTTTATAAACTCCACGTCACTGATATAGACCTACGGTTTCGCACGTATATCTCGCTCTGCATCTTCACATTAATTATGTATCATGACCTTGTGCTACATTTTTGTATATACTTTGGTTGTTTTGATATCCCATTTTAATTTCTTATGTTTCATTTTTTCACCCATTCTTCAATGTTTGTATTAATTATACTTGTGTTAGTAACTTATAATTTGATTTATTTATGTAGCAACTGATGAAGGTCGCTACGGACCGAAACGTTTTCTTCATACTACAATAAACCTTGCTGCAATATATACTTAAGTTGAGTGCTAGGTTTATTACCTTTTATCTGTATGGTTTGGGAACCTAACCTTAGCACCTTCCCTTTTCCTGTAGTTGTGCTCACACTGTTTTTCCATTACCTAGAACTGTTCGTCCCTCAAACATTGGTGAAGAAACAAGAAAATTGGTTACTGGAGGCTGACAGCAACATTAAATGAGCTTCAAGGATTTCTGACCAGTCCTGATTGTGTCTTGCATGTGACAACAATCTCCTGTATTCTTCATATCTCCAACCTGTGGGGTTGGAGTGCAAGACAGAAAAACATCCAGGCTGACAAAGTTCTGCCAAAACCTCAATCGATTCGACCAGAAGCAGGAAACGTGTTTCACATCAGAACCTTCTAGCCTATGCTAAAAAGCTGAAGACGAGTGTCACGGGGGTACTGGGTAGACTACAGCTGATTACCCAGGCCCCTGCAATATCCCTCAAACTAGGGAAACCCTGTCTGTCCCTCTCCCAGAGTTTACACTGAAGGTGTGCATGTCTGGGCCGCCAGGCCTGACCCTGAGTCCTGTTTCAGTACTAAGCTGAAACCTCCACCCGCCACCGAGTGATAAGACCTCACACCAACCCCTACAAAAAGCACAGACAGGGAAAACTAAAAACGCACCACGCCGCAGACACACAGGAAAACACTATAATGTGCACAGGGCAAAACAATACAAATATAGGAAGGAGAAATATAACAAAGGATAATACACCACCAGATACGATATTTCCTCTCCAAGACCACCACTCCAGACTGAGATCACAGGCACAAGACACAAGCTATAATCGGCGACGCCCAAAGCCCAGCAAAACTATTTAAAGGCAATGGGCGTAACTAAGCCTCCAACCCGAGTACCAGCCAGATTAACCCCGGACAATCTGGATCAATCTAGCCGGCACCACTGAGCATATAGTGGACGAATGAGGAATAACCGCTGTTTGTCGGACGCCCTAGTGTGAACAGCGTCCGACATGACAGTACCCCGCCTTCTACGAGGGACCCCAGGGCCCTCACGACTTATAGGACCCGGCTTGTCCGGATGGCGGCGGTGAAACATACTGACCAGCCGGTCCGCATGTATATCCAAGGCTGGTACCCAACACCTCTCCTCCGGCCCATAACCACGCCAGTGTACCAGGTACTGTAACGTGTGGTGCACCACTCGAGAGTCAACCACCTTGGAGACTTCAAACTCTAAACTGCCATCCACCAAGACTGGAGGAGGCATCGGCGCCGCGTCCACAGAACCCACCACCTTTTTTAATAACGATCTGTGGAACACGTTATGAATCTTATATACCGTAGGGAGCTCCAATCGGTAGGCAACCGGGTTAATGATGGCGGCGACCCTAAACGGACCAATAAACCTAGGACCCAATTTAAGGGATGGTATTTTGAGTCTTATGTTTTTTGTGGACAACCACACCCAGTCACCCACACCCAGGTCCGGACCTGGCACACGTCTACTGTCAGCCACACGTTTGTACCTTGCACCCACGCTCAACAGGCGCTGTTTCACTTTCCTCCAGATGGAAGACAGTTGTGCTCCTAACAGGTCCTCCTCCGGGACGCCGGAAGAGCCCCCCTGACTCAAAGTACAAAATTGAGGATGGTGCCCGTAAACACAAAAGAACGGAGACTCCCCAGAAGATTCCTGTGATTATTTATGGCAAACTCAGCCAAAGGAAGGAACGTCGACCACTCCTCCTGGTTGTCAGAAACAAAACAGCGTAAGTACTGCTCCAAATTTTGGTTCATATGCTCGGTCTGACCATTTGACTGAGGATGAAACGCAGAAGAATGCGACAACTTGATCCCCAGCCGTGAGCAAAATGCTTTCCAAAACTTTGCCACAAACTGAGTACCCCTACCAGACATGATGTCAGACGGGACCCCGTGAAGTCTGACCACCTCCTGCACAAATACCTGAGCCAGAGTTTTAGCATTAGGCAGCGAAGGCAAAGACACAAAGTGCAACATTTTTGAGAACCGATCAACAATCACCAAGATGACCGTGTTCCCAGCTGAGGAGGGCAAGTCCGTGATAAAATCCATGGAGATCTCCGTCCATGGCCTACTGGGTACCTCGAGAGGTAGTGTGCCAGCAGGACGGGAGCGGGGCGTCTTAGCCCTAGCGCACGTGGTGCATGCTGACACGTATGAGACCACGTCCTGTCGGATTTTGGGCCACCAAAACCGACGCGACACCAACTCCAAAGTACCCCTAACCCCTGGGTGACCAGCCAGGACAGCATCATGATGCTCTGCCAATATCTTTAGGCGAAGATGGAGAGGTACAAACGATTTGTTAACGGGAAGTTCTGGTGGTACTTCCTCCTGAGCCTCGACAATCTCAGCCTCAACCTCTGTCGTGAGAGCCGAGACCACTACACCTTTTTGGAGGATGGGTACCGGTTCTTCCCGAGGTTCTCCCCCCGGAAAACACCTGGACAAAGCATCCGCCTTAGTGTTCTTAGACCCAGGTCGGTAAGTAACAAAAAAGTTGAACCGCGTGAAAAACAATGCCCAGCGAGCCTGTCTGGGGGACAGACGCTTGGCTGACTCCAAATAAAGCAAATTCTTATGGTCGGTAATAACAGTAACCTGGTGAACCGACCCCTCCAAAAAGTGTCGCCATTCCTCAAAAGCCAACTTGATAGCCAACAACTCCCTGTTGCCGATATCGTAGTTACGTTCGGCGGGCGACAGTTTCTTGGAGAAATAAGCGCATGGACGCAACTTGCTCAAGGATGAGCCTTGAGACAGCACCACCCCCACTCCAACCTCAGACGCATCGACTTCCACAGTAAATGGTTTTGATACATCCGGTTGCACCAGAATGGGAGCTGAAGCAAAACTGTTCTTCAGAAACTCGAATGCGCGCACAGCAGGCTCAGACCAGGCGGAGAAATCGGTACCTTTTTTTGCCATGTCAGTGAGCGGTTTAGCAATGGTAGAAAAGTTTTTGATAAACTTTCTATAATAGTTAGAAAACCCAAGGAACCGCTGGAGCGCTTTTAGGTTATCAGGCCGTTCCCAACGCAGCACCGCTTGCACCTTAGCGGCATCCATTTTAAACCCAGAAGCCGACACAATATAACCCAAGAAAGGCAACTCCTGAACCGAAAATACACATTTCTCCAATTTAGCATAGAGCTTATTCTCTCTGAGTAGCTGTAACACCTGCCTAACATGCTCTAAATGAGTATCACGTTCGCATGAATAGATGAGAATGTCATCAAGGTACACAATAACGAATTTTCCCAGGACATGAGAGAACACATCGTTTATGAAATGTTGAAATACAGCAGGCGCGTTTGTCAAACCAAATGGCATCACCAGATTTTCAAAATGACCCTCAGGAGTATTAAAAGCCATTTTCCACTCATCCCCTTGACGGACTCTCATGAGGTTGTACGCCCCCCTGAGGTCAAGCTTAGAGAACCACCTAGCACCAGCCACCTGATTGAACAGATCGGGTATCAGCGGCATAGGGTATGGGTCACGAACCGTAATCTGGTTTAATTCCCTGAAATCCAGACACGGGCGTAAACCGCCATCTTTCTTCTTAACGAAGAAGAACACTGCTGCCACAGGCGAGGACGAAGGCCTGATGTGCCCTTTGCTCAGACTCTTAGCGATGTAGTCTTTTAAGGCTTTCCTCTCAGGACCAGAGATGTTAAACATCCTAGCTTTCGGCAATATGGCCCCTGGTTTTAACCTAATAGTGCAGTCATAGGGACGATGTGGTGGCAATTCTGAACAACCCTTCTCAGAAAACACATCTGCGAAATCCAGCAGAGACTCAGGAATACTAGGAGTCACAGCGGAAACACACGTGGCCAGGCAATTCTTCTGGCTGAATCTGCTCCACTGGATGATGTCCTGGGTTTTCCAGTCAATCACCGGGTTGTGCATAGCCAACCATGGAAAACCCAGAACCATTTGTGCAGGCAGATTACTGAGCACCCTGCATGTAACTTGCTCCGAATGTAGGACCCCAATGTGGAGTTTAACCTCCGCCACAAACTCAGTGCGGCATTGATGGTGACCACCCGGATAGGATGAGGCAGTTTTTCGATCCAGAAACTGGCTGTGCGTGCAAACTCCTCATCAATAAGATTAGTGGCAGAACCACTATCCACAAACACAGTGATTGGCAGCTCTCTGCCAGCGACCATAACTTTGGCAGGGAGCATGCATTGAGAAACCACAATGGAGGATATGCATAAGTTCAGATTGGCCTCCTCCACACCCTCTGAGCTTAGTAGTTTTTCCGCCGTTGCGCTTTTCTTAGATAGCAGAGGACAAGCATTAACATAATGACCAGTTTTACCACAGCAAAAACAGGCTCTCTGCTTCCTGAGCAAAGGGGCACGATACTTCACATGTGACACCCCAGCGATTTCCATAGGCTCCGTGGGCTCACCTGCAGCAACCTCACGTGTACCTACGCTCTCTCCCATAGGCGGCGTCTCTTGCACCCCCTGACGCAGACGGCGATCAATGCGGATAACAAGATTCATAGCGGATTCTAGAGAAGCAGGAGTCGAGCCCAGCGGCGAAATTCAGAACAGTAATCCTCCGCCATACGCTCCCCCTGGCGGATAGCGCGAATTTTAGATTCTGCTAGACTCATTCTGTCAGGATCCTCATAAATGAGTCCAAGAGCAGAAAAAAGACTCTCCACTGCGTTATATGCAGCAGAATCAGATGGTAAAGAAAACACCCATGCTTGAGGATCCCCGTTCAGTAATGACAACACCAGGCCCGCACGCTGAGCCTCATTACCTGAGGAGATCGGGCGCATACGAAAATATAGTTTACAAGATTCACGAAAAGTAACAAATTTACTGCGTTCCCCAGCAAACCTTTCAGGTAAAGGAAACTTTGGCTCAGCAACTCTGCCTGCAGATTCAGCTTGCACATTAGATACTACTAGACCCTGTTGCTGAACTGCCCCCTTCAGCTCAGTGACCTGCAGGGACCGCCTCCAACTGGCAAGTTATGGAAGTCATGGGATCCATGGAATACAAAAAATATGGCCGATTATAATGTCACGGGGGTACTGGGTAGACTACAGCTGATTACCCGGGCCCCTGCAATATCCCTCAAACTAGGGAAACCCTGTCTGTCCCTCTCCCAGAGTTTACACTGAAGGTGTGCATGTCTGGGCTGCCAGGCCTGACCCTGAGTCCTGTTTCAGTACTAAGCTGAAACCTCCACCCGCCACCCAGTGATAAGACCTCACACCAACCCCTACAGAAAGCACAGACAGGGAAAACTAAAAACGCACCACGCCGCAGACACACAGGAAAACACTATAATGTGCACAGGGCAAAACAATACAAATATAGGAAGGAGAAATATAACGAAGGATAATACACCACCAGATACGATATTTCCTCTCCAAGACCACCACTCCAGACCGAGATCACCAGGCACAAGACACAAGCTATAATAGGCGACGCCCAAAGCCCAGCAAAACTATTTAAAGGCAATGGGCATGACTAAGCCTCCAACCCGAGTACCAGCCAGATTAACCCCGGACAATCTGGATCAATCTAGCCGGCGCCACTGAGCATATAGTGGACGAATGAGGAATAACCGCTGTCTGTCAGACGCCCTAGTGTGAACAGCTTCCGACGTGACAACGAGGAAGAATTTCACCTTAGTGACAACGACCCTAAGCGAACTCCAGATCACCAAAAGAATGGCTTCACCAGGAGATGATGGAAGTTCTGGAACGGCCAAGCCCAGACCTAAACCCGAGGGTCAATCTGTGGTGCGCTGTGCACAGGAATGCCCCTGCAATGTGACAGATATGGAGCTGCTGCAAGGATCGCCAATTTTAGATGCGCCGTGCAGACAGACCCTGACCCAAAAAAACTGAAACTCACAGGGGACTGCAACAAAGTATTAGGCTGCCGTCACACTAGCAGTATTTGGTCAGTATTTTACATCAGTATTTGTAAGCCAAAACCAGGAGTGGGTGATAAATGCAGAAGTGGTGCATATGTTTCTATTATACTTTTCCTCTAATTGTTCCACTCCTGGTTTTGGCTTACAAATACTGATGTAAAATACTGACCAAATACCGCTAGTGTGACGGCAGCCTCAGTGTAAAGGTGTGCAGATTTATGCAATCACATTATTTTACTTCTTTATTTTTCATTTTTTTTCAGATTGTTCCTCATTGAATTTTTACAGATTATGGGCAACTTTAAAGGGAGAAAAAGTCCTGAATTGATTCTTAAACATGAGAAAGACTCGATGTATATTTGGTAATGTACAGTGGCTTTCAAAAGTATCCACTCCAGACCAGAAGGGGGAGCTCTAAGCCTGTTTAAGGTGAACTCCCGTATAAGAACATCCTGATCTGGAGTTCAGTTCCTGTCAGAGAGACAGAGGGAAAGGAAGGAGAGGATCCCTGTGGCCTAAAGTGACGCAGCTCCTAGGAAACAGACAGATAGAAAGCCGAACAGATTGCAGAGAGTGTGAAGGGAGTCAGAGCAAAGGAGAGGATACCAGAAGGGGACCAGCCCTGCACAGGCTGCCTCCTTCTGAGGCGCAGAATCCCGGTAGCCGGCACACCGAGGGAGTAAGGACCTTTATGCTTTACTTCAGAGACCGGCAGGACAGCTAATTGCAGGTTACCTGTCCGCACCTACACCCAGGAGGCACGCACGGTGACAACTACAGAGCCGGGTTATCTAAGAGACCCTATAAACAGGCTCAAGTCACCAGTCATACGGGTTTTGTCATATCCTACATGGGGGACAGAGAGAGCGAAACATCTCAGTTGTGAGACCCTTATTTGGAGCCATAGGCAGTAAGGGACTACACCACTGCAGCGCAAAGGAAGGCTACTGATTTCCACCTGGACAAGGGAACTCTGGACTTGCCTCCAAACTGGCCGGACTCTGCCTGCCCTGTGATCTGGTGCCCTGGACTGTGGATGCTGAAGTCTTCAGTAAAGGTAAAGAGACTGCAACCTTGTGTCCTCGTTTTTCACTGCGCTATTCATTATTCACCATCTACACACCGGGAAGCCCTAGGGATACACTTCACCTGTAGGAAGGTATACCATCTACCTGCCATAACATCACCCCAGCGGACCCCTTAAAGCAGCGTCGGTCACCGTGACCGAATACCACAGGTGGCGTCACGAACATTCCCCTTAAAGACCTTTCCCCTTTTACACGGACGTCCCAGGGCCACGGACTGGGTCAGCCACTGTGACATCCCCCTGTGAACCGAAGGACCCGGTACCGAGTACCCCACAGCCCCATGGGGGCGCTCCATATGCACTTTGCCTTTTCTGAAAGGTCACAGAGGCTGCAACACCATTAACAAGAAGCACCACTAACCAAACACCACTATGAAGACCGAGGAGATCTCCAAACACCACCATGAAGACCAAGGAGATCTCCAAACACCACCATGAAGACCAAACAAGTCAGGGACAAAGTTGTTGAGAAGCATAAGTCAGGGTTCGGATATATATATATACACTACCGTTCAAAAGTTTAGGTTCACCCAGACAATTTTGTGTTTTCCATGAAAACTCATACTTTTATTAATCACATGAGTTGCCAAATGAATTGAAAATCTAGTCCAGACATTGACAAGGTTCGAAAAAAATTTTTTTCTTTGAAATAATAATTTTCAAGAACGCTCCCTTTGCAGCAATTACAGCATTGCAAACCTTTGGCATTCTAGCAGTTAATTTGCTGAGGTAATCTGGAGAAATTTCAGCCCATGCTTCCTGAAGCCCCTCCCACAAGTTGGTTTGGCTTGATGGGCACTTTTTGCGTACCATACGGTCAGGATATGTGCACACGTTACAGAATGGCCGCGGAAATTTCCACAGTAATTCTGCAAGTCTGTCAGGACTCTGAACATTTTTTATTACCTTTTGTGCATTCCTGCCCTTTTCCAAGATGGCGTATATGGTCTCATGTGCACTGTTTCTTCCTGCTATAAAACTCCACCCCAGCCTTCAGTCTGTGCTAGAGTATTCTGCCTTGCATCCAGCTCCTGACCTTGGTGACTCCCTGGCTATATACCTGCTCCTGTGAACCTGTGTGGTGATCCTGCTACTCTGCTCTGAGTTCCTGCTGCATGCACCAGTTTCCAGTAATCCTCCTTCATCTGCTGCTCATGTTTACTTCCATCTGCATTTGCTGGACATGTAAGCTGTTGCTGCTCTGCAAAGACCTGAGACTATTACCCAGGCCTCCCTGGTTGAGCTAAGATATTATTTGAACTGCCTTATAAGCATAGCTATCTGTGTTTGGACTAAAACAAGGACTTATTCATGTCAAGTATCCTCAAGAATAATTGTGCTTCATAGATTTTCTGCGTGATTGCATTTTCCTCTGAAGTTACCTATAGACTGCTGAGCTGCATTTGATATTTGCACTAAGTGTTGTGGACTTGAGTTTCTCTCTGCACCTGTTTGAATCACCGTGTGATACTATAGACTTTACCACTTATAAAAATGTGTCCTGTAGTTGTCTTGTTCCACGCAAAGTGTCAGGACTCTAAACATTTTTTACCTTTTGCGCATTACTGCCCTTTTCTAAGATGGCGTCTTTGGTCTCATGTGCACTGTGTCTTCCTGCTATAAAACTCCACCCCAGCCTTCAGTCTGTGCTAGAGTATTCTGCCTTGCATCCAGTTCCTGACATCTGATTACTCCCTGGCTATACACCTGCTCCTGTGAACCTGTGTGGTGATCCTGCTACTCTGCTCTGAGTTCCTGCTGCATACACAAGTTTCCAGTAATCCTCCTTCATCTGCTGTTCGTGTTTACTTCCATCTGCATTTGCTGGACATGTAAGCTGTTTCTGCTTTGCAATAACCTGAGACTATTAACCAGGCCTCCCTGGTTGAGCTAAGATATGATTTGAACTGCCTAATAAGAATATCTATCTGTGCATGGACTAAGACAAGGATTTATTCGTGTCAAGTATCCTCAATAATAACTGTGCTTGATAGACTTTCTGCTTGATTGCATTTTCCTCTGAAGTTTCCTATAGACTGCTAAGCTGCGTTTAATATTTACACCAAGTGTTGTGGACTTGAGTTTCTCTCTGCACCTGTTTGAATCACCGTGTGATAATATAGACTTTACCACTTATAAAACTGTGTCCTGTAGTTGTCTTGTTCCACGCAAAGAGTCTCCTGAGTTATCCCCTATAATTATTACAGGATACCCTAGCCACAAAAGAGGAGACTGCTGGAACAATGACTGCAGAGAGCAGATTAGAGCAGGTGTTTTCCATAATTGATCACTACAGAAAGATGTGGAAGGTCTGCAAAAGAAGTTTGGAAGCTTTGAACACAATCAACAAGTGTTTGGACAGACTTTGCAGGACTTAAGCACCCGCATGGCAGCCCAGGAAAACAAACTTGCTGGAATAGAGTCTCAGTATGGACGGGCTTTTCAGGACATAAGCACGCAAATAGCTGTTCAAGCAACTTTACCTTCTGAACAACCGCCACTAGCTAGCCCACCTAAGTTACCCCCATTCAGATTTAATGGTGATCGCGACAAATTTCGTGGCTTTGTGAATCAATGTATGCTATATTTTGATGTGCATGCTGACCGTTTTCCTAATGATAGATCCAAAGTATTGTGTGTAATAAAGCTGCTGACCGCACGAGCATTCGCCTGGGCAAATCCGATGATTGAGTCTCGTGACCCACTGTTAAATAACTTGGATGATTTCTTGGCCGCTATGGCATTAATGTTTGATGACCCTAATCGCCGTGCAACCGCTGAATCTGCTTTATTGACTTTACGCCAGGCTAAATGTTCTGTTATTGAGTATGCTACTGAATTCAGGAGATTAGCGGTAGATACCAATTGGGACAGTTATGCTCAATTGCCTATTTTTAAAAGGGGTCTGTCTAGTATTGTAAAAGATGAACTAGCTCGCTCTGAGTCACCACAAGAGCTAGAGACATTTATACAGCATTGTGTGTGCATAGACATTCACCTTACTGAGCGTAGGCAGGAGAAGTTTGCTGCATATAACCGTATTTCTAACTTTTCCCTTCCTTCCAAAGAGCCTGCAGGTAAAACATCTTGGGAGGTGGAGGAGGTGCCCATGCAAATTGATTCCATTCAGAGGTGTAAAATCAATGAGCGCCGGGAGCATCCCCTTCGCGAAAGTCTATGTTTCTACTGTGGCCAGTCTGACCACTTCTTGATCAATTGTCCTAAGTGTCCTAGACGGCCTAACAAGGTGCTAGCAGCAGTAGGGGAGTATGACAACTGTGATGATGAATCTGACATCTCTGAATGTAGCCTGCCTTTAATCGCTGTATTCCATTCACTTTCTATGACTTCACCCCCCAAGGAGCTTAGGGAAAGGAACTCTCACTGTTCTCTCCCTATTAAGATCCTGTGTTCAGGACAGTGGATTTCCAGTGCAGCTATGATTGACTCTGGTGCAGGTGGCAATTTCATGGATATCGCATTTGCCAAGGAACATGGTATTGAAATTCAGCAAAGAACCTCACCAATTACCATGGAAACAGTGGATGGGTCACCTTTAATCTCTGGGCCTGTGGATCAGGAGACCGTACCCCTTGAAATTTTGTTGGAGCCTAATCATCAGGAGCAACTTTCTTTCTTGCTAATTTCTTCTCCTCATTTTCCTGTGATTTTAGGTATTCCTTGGTTGCGTTCTCAGAACCCAATTATCAACTGGGAGAGCAAGGAGATTATCTTTCCAACAAGGAGCAACTCAGCATTAACAGAAGCTGTCCCTGAGTCCACGGCTATGGAACCACATCTACAGGTATTTTCTTTACCTCCAGCATATAAAGAGTTCTCTGACATCTGTGACAAGAAGAATGCAGATCAGCTTCCTCCACACAGGCATTATGACTGTCCCATTGAGCTGCTTCCTGGGGCAGCTATTCATTTTGGTAACGTATACCCTTTGGCGGCACCTGAGCTTCAAGCCTTAAAGGAGTATATTGATAAAAATCTGGCCAAAGGCTTCATACGTCCTTCCTCACCAGCAGGGGCACCTATATTTTTTTGTAAAAAAGAAGGATGGGACCCTGAGACCCTGTGTTGACTATCGGGAACTCAATAAGGTAACCATAGGAAACCGTTACCCTGTGCCTCTGATTCCCGAATTACTGGAAAGAGTCCACCATGCTAAGGTGTTCTCTAAACTGGATCTTCATGGGGCTTATAATTTGGTGCGTATTCTTCCAGGGGATGAGTGGAAGACAGCATTCAGATGCCGGTATGGACACTTTGAATATCTTGTGATGCCCTTCGGGCTTTGTAACGCCCCTGCAACATTTCAACACCTTGCTAATGACATTTTCAGAGATTTGTTGGACCAGTTTGTGGTGATCTATTTGGATAATATACTAATCTTTTCTGACTCTACAGGAACATGAAGAACATGTCAAAACTGTTTTAAGACGTCTGAAAGAGAACCATCTGTATATTAAGCCGGAGAAATGCGAGTTCCATCGTTCTAAGATACAGTTCTTAGGTTATATCATCTCTCCCCAGGGGCTGAACATGGAATCTGGTAAGATTCAGGCTATCCTTGACTGGCCGGTACCCAAGAATGTTAAGGAGGTCCAACGTTTTATTGCTTTTGCAAATTTCTACAGACACTTCATTCGAAATTTTTCTGATATTGTCTGTCCCATTACTTCCTTAGCAAAGAAGGAAAAGCCCTTTAAGTGGTCATCACAGGCTCAAGAAGCTTTTGATCGGCTTGAGATCTGTTTCACATCAGCACCGCTGTTGATACACCCAGATCCAACACTTTCTTTCATTGTGGAGGTGGACGCTTCTGATAATGCTTTGGGGGCTATTCTCTCCCAAAGAACTGGAGAGAAGGGTCTGCTACATCCTTGTGCTTTCTTTTCCCGTAGACTAACCTCAGCAGAGAAGAATTACGACGTGGGAGACAAGGAATTGCTGGCTATTATTTCGGCTTTCAAAGAATGGAGGCATCATCTGTAAGGAGCTGCACAACAGATCATAGTGCTAACTGACCATCGCAATTTAGAGTTCCTTAGATCCGCTAGATGTCTTTCTCCTCGTCAGGCTCGTTGGAACTTATTTTTAAATCAATTTAACTTTGTTATCTTCTACTGTCCAGGTTTTCGTAATGGGAAGGCTGATGCTTTATCCCGAATCCATGCTGCGGATTCCGTACCTGGAGCCCCGTTCAAGACCATTCTATCTGATGCCAATTTCATCGGAATTATCCACGATCAGGACTTGTGGAAGGAGTGTAGGGAGGCCTATGACGGTGATGTATTTCTGGCCAACCCACCTGTGGATATTAATCTTGTCTTTAACCCCTTCATGACCCAGCCTATTTTGACCTTAATGACCTGGCCATTTTTTTCTGACAAGTGTCCCTTTATGAGGTAATAACTCGGCAACGCTTCAACGGATCCTAGCGATTCTGAGATTGTTTTTTCGTGACATATTGGGCTTCATGTTAGTGGTAAATAGGTAGGTATTAGGTAGATAATTTCTGCGTTTATTTGTGAAAAAAACGGAAATTTGGCGAAAATTTTGAAAATTTCGCAATTTTCACATTTTTTATTTTTATTCTGTTAAACCAGAGAGTTATGTGACACAAAATAATTAATAAATAACATTTCCCACATGTCTACTTTACATCAGCACAATTTTAGAAACAAAATTTTTTTTTGCTAGGATGTTATAAGGGTTAAAATTTGACCAGTGATTTCTCATTTTTACAACAAAATTTACAGAACCATTTTTTTAGGGACCACCTCACATTTGAAGTCAGTTTCAGGGTTCTATATGGCTGAAAATACCCAAAAGTGACACCATTCTAAAAACTGCACCCCTCAAGGTGCTCAAAACCACATTCAAGAAGTTTATTAACCCTTCAGGTGCTTCACAGCAGCAGAAGCAACATGGAAGGAAAAAATGAACATTTAACTTTTTAGTCACAAAAATGATCTTTTAGCAACAATTTTGTTATTTTCCCAAGGGTGAAAGGAGAAACTGGACCACGAAAGTTGTTGTCCAATTTGTCCTGAGTACGCCGATACCTCATATGTGGGTGGGGGTTAACCACTGATTGGGCACACGGCAGGGCTCGGAAGGGAAGGAGCGCCATTTGACTTTTTGAATGAAAAATTGGCTCCAATCTTTAGCGGACACCATGTCGCGTTTGGAGAGCCCCCGTGTGCCTAAACATTGGAGCTCCCCCACAAGTGACCCCATTTTGGAAACTAGATGCCCCAAGGAACTTATCTAGATGCATAGTGAGCACTTTAAACCCTCAGGTGCTTCACAAATTGATCCGTAAAAATGAAAAAGTACTTTTTTTTCACAAAAAAATTCTTTTAGCCTCAATTTTTTGATTTTCACATGGGCAACAGGATAAAATGGATCCTAAAATTTGTTGAGCAATTTCTCCTGAGTACACAGATACTTCACATGTGGTCACAAACCACTGTTTGGGCACATGGTAAGGCTCGGAAGGGAAGGAGCGCCATTTGACTTTTTGAATGAAAAATTATCTCCATCGTTAGCGGACACCATGTCGCGTTTGGAGAGCCCCTGTGTGCCTAAACATTGGAGCTCCCCCACAATTGACCCCAATTTCGAAACTAGACGCCCCAAGGAACTTATCTAGATGCATAGTGAGCACTTTAATCCCTCAGGTGCTTCACAAATTGATCCGTAAAAATGAAAAAGTACTTTTTTTTCACAAAAAAATTATTTTAGCCTCAATTTTTTCATTTTCACATAGGCAACAGGATAAAATGGATCCTAAAATTTGTTGGGCAATTTCTCCTGAGTACGCCGATACCTCATATGTGGGGGTAAACCACTGTTTGGGCGCACGGCAAGGTTCGGAAGGGAAGGCGCGCCATTTGACTTTTTGAATGGAAAATTAGCTCCAATCGTTAGCGGACACCATGTCGCGTTTGGAGAGCCCCTGTGTACCTAAACATTGGAGCTCCCCCACAAGGGACCCCATTTTGGAAACTAGACGCCCCAAGGAACTTATCTAGATGCATAATGAGCACTTTAAACCCCCAGGTGCTTCACAGAAGTTTATAACGCAAAGCCGTGAAAATAAAAAGTAATTCTTCTTTCCTCAAAAATGATTTTTTAGCCCGGAATTTTTTATTTTCCCAAGGGTAACAGGAGAAATTGGACCCCAAATCTTGGTGTCCAATTTGTCCTGAGTACGCTGATACCCCATATTTGGGGGTAAACCACTGTTTGGGTGCACGGCAGGGCTCGGAAGGGAAGGCACGCCATTTGGCTTTTTGAATGGAAAATTAGCTCCAATCATTAGCGGACACCATGTCGCGTTTGGAGAGCCCCTGTGTGCCTAAACATTGGAGCTTCCCCACAAGTGACCCCATTTTGGAAACTAGACCTCCCAAGGAACTAATCTAGATGTGTGGTGAGCACTTTGAACCCCCAAGTGCTTCACAGAAGTTTATACGGTACGGTGCGGTACGGTACGATACGGTGCCACACAAAAGGTTGTTACATAAAATGAGAGTAATGGGGATAGGGGAAAATATGTGTAAGTGGGTTGAGAGCTGGCTCAGGGATAGGAATCAAAGGGTGGTTATTAATGGAGCACACTCGGACTGGGTCACGGTTAGCAGTGGGGTACCACAGGGGTCAGTATTGGGCCCTCTTCTTTTTAACATATTTATTAATGACCTTGTAGGGGGCATTCAGAGTAGAATTTCAATATTTGCAGATGACACTAAACTCTGCAGGGTAATCAATACAGGGGAGGACAATTTTATATTACAGGATGATTTATGTAAACTAGAAGCTTGGGCTGATAAATGGCAAATGAGCTTTAATGGGGATAAATGTAAGGTCATGCACTTGGGTAGAAGTAATAAGATATATAACTATGTGCTTAATTCTAAAACTCTGGGCAAAACCGTCAATGAAAAAGACCTGGGTGTATGGGTGGATGACAAACTCATATTCAGTGGCCAGTGTCAGGCAGCTGCTACAAAGGCAAATAAAATAATGGGATGTATTAAAAGAGGCATAGATGCTCATGAGGAGAACATAATTTTACCTCTATACAAGTCACTAGTTCGACCACACTTAGAATACTGTGCACAGTTCTGGTCTCCGGTGTATAAGAAAGACATAGCTGAACTGGAGCGGGTGCAGAGAAGAGCGACCAAGGTTATTAGAGGACTGGGGGGTCTGCAATACCAAGATAGGTTATTACACTTGGGGCTATTTAGTTTGGAAAAACGAAGACTAAGGGGTGATCTTATTTTAATGTATAAATATATGAGGGGACAGTACAAAGACCTTTCTGGTGATCTTTTTAATCATAGACCTGAGACAGGGACAAGGGGGCATCCTCTACGTCTGGAGGAAAGAAGGTTTAAGCATAATAACAGACGCGGATTCTTTACTGTAAGAGCAGTGAGACTATGGAACTCTCTGCCGTATGATGTTGTAATGAGTGATTCATTAATTAAATTTAAGAGGGGACTGGATACCTTTCTGGAAAAGTATAATGTTACAGGGTATATACACTAGATTCCTTGATAAGGCGTTGATCCAGGGAACTAGTCTGATTGCCGTATGTGGAGTCGGGAAGGAATTTTTTTCCCCATGGTGGAGTTACTCTTTGCCACATGGGGTTTTTTTGCCTTCCCCTGGATCAACATGTTAGGGCATGTTAGGTTAGGCTATGGGTTGAACTAGATGGACTTACAGTCTTCCTTCAACCTTAATAACTATGTAACTATGTATAATGCAGAGCCATGAAAATAAAAAATAATTTTTCTTTTCTCAAAAATGATTTTTTTAGCCCGCAATTTTTTATTTTCCAAAGGGTAACAGGAGAAATTTGACCCCAAACATTGTTGTCCAGTTTCTCATGAGTACGCTGATACCCCATATGTGGGGGTAAACCACTGTTTGGGCACATTCCGGGGCTTGGAAGGGAAGTAGTGACGTTTTGAAATGCAGATGTTGATGGAATGCTCTGCAGGCATCATGTTGCGTTTGCAGAGCCCCTGATGTGCCTAAACAGTAGAAACCCCCCACATGTGACCCCATTTTGGAAACTAGACCCCCGAAGGAACTTATCTAGATGTGTGGTGAGCACTTTGAACCCCCAAGTGCTTCACAGAAGTTTATAACGCAGAGCCGTGAAAATAATAAATACGTTTTCTTTCCTCAAAAATAATTTTTTAGCCCAGAATTTTTTATTTTTCCAAGGGTAACAGGAGACATTTGACCCCAAAAGTTGTTGTCCAGTTTCTCCTGAGTACGCTGATACCCCATATGTGGGGGTAAACCACTGTTTGGGCACATGCTGGGGCTCGGATGGGAGATAGCACCATTTTTCAATGCAAGATTGGCTGGAATCAATGGTGGCGCCATGTCGCGTTTGGAGACCCCCTGATGTGCCTAAACACTGGAAACCCCTCAATTCTAACTCAAACACTAACCCCAACACACCCCTAACCCTAATCCCAGCCCTAACCACAACCCTAACCGCAACACACCCCTAACCCTAGTCTTAACCCTAATTCCAACTCTAACTCTAATTCCAACCCTAACCCTAAGGCTATGTGCCCACGTTGCGGATTTGTGTGCGGATTTTTCGGCACCGTTTTTGAAAAATCTGCAGGTAAAACGCACTGCTTTTTACCTACGGATTTACCGTGGATTTCCAGTGTTTTTTGTGTGGATTTCACCTGCGGATTCCTATTATGGAGCAGGTGTAAGACGCTACGGAATCCGCACAAAGAATTGACATGCTGCGGAAAATACAACGCAGCGTTTCCGCGCTGTATTTTCCGCACCATGGGCACAGCGGATTTGGTTTTCCATAGGTTTACGTGGTACTGTAAGCGTGATGGAAAACTGCTACGAATCCGCAGCGACCAATCCGCTGCGGATCCGCAGCCAAATCCGCACCGTGTGCACATAGCCTAATTCTAACCCTAATTCCAACCCTAGCCCTAATTCGAACCGATTGTAACCCTAATTCTAACCCTAGCCCTAAGTGCAACCCTATCCCTAAGTGCAACCCTATCCCTAAGTGCAACCCTAAGTGCAACCCTATCCCTAAGTGCAACCCTATCCCTAAGTGCAACACTATCCCTAAGTGCAACCCTAAGTGCAACCCTATCCCTAAGTGCAACCCTAAGTGCAACCCTATCCCTAAGTGCAACGCTATCCCTAAGTGCAACACTATCCCTAAGTGCAACCCTAAGTGCAACCCTATCCCTAAGTGCAACCCTAAGTGCAACCCTATCCCTAAGTGCAACCCTTTCCCTAAGTGCAACCCTTTCCCTAAGTGCAACCCTATCCCTACCCCTAACCGCAACCCTAACCCTACCCCTAACCCTAATGGAAAAACAAAAATAAATATATTTTCTGTATTTTATTATTGGCCCTACCTATGGGGGTGATAAAGGGGGGGTTTATTTACTATTTTTTTTTATTTTGATCACTTTGATAGAACTTATCACAGCGATCAAAATGTACAGGGAACGAATCTGCCGGCCGGCAGATTCGGCGGGCGCACTGCGCATGCGCCCGCCATTTTCCAAGATGGCGGTGCCCATGCGAGAAGACGGAGGACACCGGGAGGGACACCGGGACTAGGTAAGTATGGGGGGGTGCGATCGGACAGCGAGGGGGGAGGGGCGGAGGGGAGAGGAGGGCGCTTAGGACAGGACGGAGGGGTAGGGAACACTGACGGCGGCTGCAGATCGCCGCCGCCAGTCGGTAGGGGTCTCCAGCCATGGCCGGTGCTATTGCAGCATCGGCCATGGCTGGATTGTAATATTTCACCAATTTTCATAGGTGAAATATTGCAGATTGCTCTGATTGGCTGTTGAAAGTGAAACAGCCAATCAGAGCGATCGTAGCCACGGGGGGGCGAAGCCACCCCCCCTGGGCTGTAGCATCACTCCCCCTGTCCCTGTATGTCGGGTGAAATTGGAGTTAACCCTTTCACCCGGCCTGCAGGGACGCGATCTGGCCATGACGCATATGCTGCGTCACAGGTCGGATTGGCACAGGTTTTCATGACGCATACGCTGCGTCAAAGGTCGGGAAGGGGTTAAGGGTGGCATGTGGTTCAGAGATCGACGTATCTTCGTCCCTGAGGTCGTCTGTCTGCAGATCCTGAAGTTGGTACATGACTCCAAGTTGGCTGGTCACATGGGGGTACAGAAGACACAAGAGTTCCTGAGCCGATTCTTCTGGTGGCCAACTTGCCTGAAGGATACCAAGGACTATGTTCTCTCTTTCGAGGTATGTGCTTGTTACAAGACTCCTCATGTGGCATCTACAGGTCTTCTACAACCATTACCTGTTCCGTCCCGCCCTTGGGGGTCTATATCAATGGACTTTATTGTGGAGCTGCCTACATCGGGGGGCATGAATACAATCGTGGTAGTTGATCACCTGACTAAAGCTGCTCATTTTGTTCCGTGCACCGGCCTCCCCTCAGCTGAAGATACAGTGAACTTGGTTATACAGAATGTCTTTCGGTTGCATGGGGTTCCGGATGAGATCATCTCTGACCGTGGAGTACAGTTCACTTCAAGATTCTGGAAGGGGTTTTGCTGTGCACTCAATATTAATGTCTGTCTCTCTTCCGCTTACCATCCCCAGACAAATGGTCAGACTGAGCGTACCAACCAGACGCTGGAACAATATCTAAGATGCTATATCAGCCATCTCCAGGATGATTGGTTAGAGTTGCTGCCGTTAGCCGAATTTTCATATAACAATTCTCAGAGCGCCTCCACTAAATTTACACCTTTCTTTGCCAATCTGGGTTATCATCCGTGTATCTTACCTAGGTCTCCAATTAATTCTCCGGTTCCGGCAGTGGAGGAAAGGCTCACTGCGATGAGGCAAAATCTGAAGGAATCCCTGACCACAGCTCAAGAACGTTATAAGAGATCGGCTGATAGATTCCGTAAACCTGCACCCATGTTCAAGGTAGAAGATTCCGTGTGGTTAGCAACTAAGAATCTGAAGTTAAACGTTCCTTCACAAAACCTTGGACAGAAATTCATTGGCCCTTTCAAGATCAACGGTATTGTGAGCTCTGTGGCCTGCCGACTGAAGCTGTCTAGGACTATGAAGGTACATCCAGTTTTTCATGTATCTTTACTAAAGCCTGTATCTCCTAATACCTGCCTATGCAGCATCAATAGTAAAAAGATATGTTAAAAATAATAAAAAAGAATTAAAAATTGTGATATTCTCACCTTCCGACGGCTCCCGCAGCTTTCCCGCTCCTCACGATGCTCCCGGTAGCTCCCTTTCCCAGTAATGCCTCGCGGCAATGACCCCAGATGATGTAGCATCATGTGAGACCGCTACGTAATCACAGTTCATTTTCGCAAGGCATTACTGGGAACGGGAGCATTGCGAGAAGCGGGAAGGCTGCGGGGGCCACCGGAAGGTGAGAATATTACAATTTTTTATTTTAATTCTTTTTTTTTACAGGTATATGGTTCCCAGGGCCTGGAGGAGAGTCTTGTCTCCTCCACCCTGGGTACCAACTGCACATGATCCGCTTACTTCCCGCATGGTGGGCATAGCCCCATTCGGGAAGTAAGCAGATCAATGCATTCCTATGTGTGCGGAATCACCGCAATTCCGCACAAAGAATGAACATGCTGCGTTTTTTTCCGGAATGCGGAAAAAAACGCAGCATGTGCACAAAAAATGATGGGATGCTTATGTAAGCGTTTCTTTTTTGGCGGAAAAAGTCCAAAAAAAACGCTAAAATACGCTATAAATCCTGAACGTGTGCACATAGCCTTAAGCTGCTCCCACAACAGCTCAATGGGATTGAGGTCTAGTGATTGCGCTGGCGACTCCATTACAGATAGAATACCAGCTGCCTGCTTCTTCTCTAAATAGTTCTTGAATAATTTGGAGATGTGCTCTGGGTCATTGTCCTGTTGTAGGATGAAATTGGCTCCAATCAATCGCTGTCAACAGGGTATGGCATGGCGTTGCAAAATGGAGTGATAGCCTTCCTTATTCAAAATCCCTTTTACCTTGTACAAATCCCCCACTTTAACAGCACCAAAGCAACCTCAGACCATCACATTACCTCCACCATGCTTGACAGATGGTGTCAGGCACTCTTCCACATCTTTTCAGTTGTTCTGCGTCTCACAAAGGTTCTTCTGTGTGATCCAAACACCTCAAACTTGGATTTGTCTGCCCACAACACTTTTTTCCAATCTTCCTCTGTCCAATGTCTGTGTTCTTTTGCCCATATTAATCTTTTCCTTTTATTAGCCAGTTTCCGATATGGCTTTTTCTTTGCCACTCTGCCCTGAAGGCCAGCATCCCGGAGTCGCCTCTTCACTGTAGACGTTGACACTGGCGTTTTGTGTGTACTATTTAATGAAGCTGCCAGTTGAGGACCTGTGAGGCATCAATTTCTCAAACTACAGACTGTAATGTACTTGTCTTGTTGCACAGTTGTGCAGCAGGCCCTCCCACTTCTTTCTACTCTGGTTAGAACCTGTTTGTGCTGTCCTCTAAAGGGAGTAGTACACACCGTTGTAGGAAATCTTCAGTTTCTTGGTAATTTCTCGCATAGAATAGCTTTCATTTCTAAAAACAAGAATAGACTGTCAAGTTTCACATGAAAGTTCTTTTTTTCTGGCCATTTTGAGGAGTTTAATGGAACCGACAATTGTAATGCTCCAGATTCTCAACACGCTCAAAGGAAGGTCTGGTTTATAGGTTCTGTAATCAGCCAAACTGTTTTCAGCTGTGATAACATACTTGCACAAGGGTTTTCAAGGGTATTCTAACCATTCATTAGCCTTCTTGCACAGTTAGCAAACACAAAGTATCATAAGAACACTGGAGTGATGGTTGTTGGAAATGGGCCTCTACACACCTATGAAGATATTGCATTACAAACTAGACGTTTGCAGCTAAAATAGTCATTTATCACATTAACAATATATAGAGTGTATTTCTGAATCATTTAATGTTAGCCTCATTGGAAAAAAACTGTGCTTTCCTTTCAAAAATAAGAACATTTCTAAGTGACCCCAAACTTTTGAATGGTAGTATATATATGCATATGTATATATGTGTCCAGCATGATTATAAATGGCCGGTGTGTGTCGCAGAGGGAGTTTGCACTGTAAGCCTGAAGTAATGTTCTTGTTCTGGGACCTGTAGTCCTACAAGCATTTGTCTAGTTGTTAAGGGAGGCTTGCAGGGTTGGTCAGAGAGCTGGGCGGGTTTGGCCAACCACACACACACCTCCCAGCCAGGGAAGGGGTTACACGTACATAATGTGACCATGGTGTGGTCACATGGTTTAGAGTGTTTGGACCTGAATGGTCTGTGTTGTAGGTCTTGAAAGAGGTTAGGTCTGTGTTGGAAATTTCAGCAAGTGGAGACTTCCTGAAGAGCATGTGGAGAGACCATGGATCTGGATGGTCTGTATCGGAAGCTCCTGTGAGTGGAAACTTCCTGAATAGCACCAGGTGAGACCAAGTACCTACAGAGCCTGGGACGGTATCTGTGTTGGCGAAGCCAGGACTGAAAAGGAGTCAGTGAGAGGAGCGGAACTCCTGGAAAGTAACCCCAGACAAGTGGGGTTGTAATACATGGCAGAGAAGTTTATCTGCTACATGAACAGACTTGGTGGTCATGACATGTTCGTAGATGTAATGAATTAACTTTACGTTATGTGGTTTATGATACCTGATTAAACCAAATAGACTGATTTATGTGAGGACACCGCTCCTGTGTGCTTTAATCCCGTGCCAAGCGAGTGTCCCCCCACCCCACTCAGGTAGGGCTATCTCACATATGGTGCTAGACTGCGGGCAATGGTCCAAAAAGCACATGTGTACGTGACTGCTGTTACTGGATCGGCGGGTCCACAAAGACTGCGTTGCGGAGCCGTGCAAAGCCTTGTGGAGAGGAGCTGCAGTTGCAACAAGAGGTTCAACAGCAGCCAGAGCTGCAGTGGCAGCAGCAGCGGCTTGTGATCGGCAGCCGGAGGTGCTGGCGGTTTGTAACTGCAGCAGGAGCTGTGGCAGTACCAGCAGGAGCTGGTGAGGTGTCATAAAAATATTGGTGGTCCAGGTCGTACAAACTCTTAAAGGGCCAGTGTAAGCTCAGAGGTATATTGGTGTACTGTGCGAACTGGAGCCTGAGAGTACCGTGGGGAGTCCACGGGGTGTACCCCAGGAAAGGGGCGGTGTCCCTAAAAGGGGTGGTGTCCCTAAAAGGGGTGGTCACTAAAAGTAGGCGGTGACCCCAAATAGGGATGGTTGCCAAAAAAGGGGTAGAGTCCCAAAAGGGGCGGTAACCCAAACAGGGATGATTGCCCAAAAAGGGATGGAGTCCCAAAAGTGGGCGGTAACTCGAACAGGGATAATTGCCAAAAAGGGGTGGATGTTGTGAACTCTGTTTTCAGGCTCCCTCTTGTGGTCACTGGTGGTATGGTGTGACTTTTGCTTTGGGCTCCCCCTGGTGGCTTTGTTTGTTATCCTGTTGGTCTCTGGCTATCAGCTGGTTCGTTATCCTCTGGGAGGTTCCTATATAGCTCTGTTTTACTTCCACTGGTTGCCGGCTGTCGATGTAATCAGTGCTACTCAGATTCCTTCTGACTACCTTGCTCCCAGTCCATCCAGGACAAGCTAAGTTTTCTTTGCTCATTTTTTTGATCAGCAGTGTTTATCATGTTTTCTTGTCCAGCTTGCTAAAATGTTATTCCCTCGCTTGCTGGATGCTCTAGTGGACTGAGTTTCTCCCCACACACCATTAGTTGGTGCGTGGGTTCTTGAAATCTCAGGATGGATATTTTGTAAGGGTTTTTTATTGATCGCATAGACCCCTGCTCTATTTTCTGCTTTCTAGTACTAGTGGGCCTCTTTTGCTGAATCTGATTTCATCCCTACGTATGTGCCTTCTTCTTACTTCACCGTTAATATTTGTTGGGGGCTTCTCTATCTTTGGGGATTATTTCTCTGGAGGCAAGCGAGGTCTTTCTTTCTCTTTAGGGGTAGCTAGTTCCTCAGGCTGGCTCGAGACGTCTAGTAATTTTTTAGGCACGTTCACTGGCTACCTCTAGTTGTGTTGGATAGGTTCAGATTTGCGATCAGTCCAGTTACCATCTCCCTAGAGCTTGTCCTTAGTTTATTCACTTGCTGGTCTATTCGTGATCCTCAGCCACTAAGGATCATAACAGTACAGCCGGCCTTAAAGTGTTAATTGCATGGCAGAAGCAGGAGAAAAGAAGCCTTGAGAATTTTTTTTTTTTTTTTTGTTGCCGTGTGTCTAGCTGCTGTGGCTAGCTTCTCTCCTCCTCTTAATCTTGGTGTGGCTCTGAGTTCAGCTGCTGACATGGATGTCCAGAGCTTGGCTTCCAGTCTGGATCATCTTGCTGCTAAGGTTCAAAGTATTCAGGATTTTGTTGTTCACAGTCCTATGTCAGAGCCTAGAATACCTATTCCGGAGTTGTTTTCTGGAGATAGATCTAGGTTCCTGAATTTTAGGAACAATTGTAAGTTGTTTCTTTCTTTGAAACCTCGTTCCTCTGGTGATGCCGTTCAGCAAGTTAAGATTATCATTTCCTTTTTGCGCGGTGACCCTCAAGATTGGGCCTTCGCATTGGCGCCAGGGGATCCTGCATTGCTTAGTGTAGATGCGTTTTTTCTAGCCCTTGGATTGCTCTATGAGGAACCTAATCTTGAGTACCAGGCTGAAAAAACGTTATTGGCCCTCTCGCAGGGGCAAGATGAAGCAGAGGTGTACTGCCAGAAATTTCGGAAATGGTCGGTGCTTACTCAGTGGAATGAGTGTGCCCTGGCTGCAAATTTCAGAGAAGGTCTTTCTGAAGTCATTAAGAATGTCATGGTGGGGTTCCCAACGCCTGCAGGTCTGAATGAGTCAATGACTCTGGCCATTCAGATTGATCGGCGTTTGCGGGAGCGCAAACCTGTGCACCATTTGGCGGTGTCTTCTGAACAGACACCTGAATCTATGCAATGTGACAGAATTCTGACCAGAAGTGAACGGCAAAATTATAGACGGCAAAATGGGTTGTGCTTTTACTGTGGTGACTCAGCTCATGTTATCTCAGCATGCTCTAAGCGCAAAAAAAAGGTTGATAAATCTGTCACCATTGGTACTTTACAGCCTAAGTTCATTTTGTCTGTTACCCTAATTTGTTCCCTGTCATCTTACCCGGTTAATGCTTTTGTAGATTCAGGTGCCGCCCTGAGTCTGATGGATTGGTCATTTGCCAGGCGCTGTGGTTTTGATTTGGAGCCTTTAAAATTCCCTATTCCACTAAGGGGAATTGATTCTACACGATTGGCTACGAATAGACCTCAGTACTGGACACAAGTGACCATGTGCATGACTCCTGTTCATCAGGAGGTGATTCGCTTTCTTGTACTGTATAAGTTGCATGATGTCGTCGTGTTGGGTCTACCATGGTTGCAGACTCATAATCCAGTCCTGGATTGGAAAGCTATGTTGGTGTCAAGTTGGGGTTGTCAGGGAATTCATGGTGACGCTCCTGTGGTGTCAATTGCTTCGTCCACTCCTTCTGAAGTCCCTACGTTTTTGTCAGACTACCAAGATGTATTTGAGGAGCCCAAACTCAATTCTCTACCTCCTCATAGGGACTGTGATTGTGCTATAAATTTGATTCCTGGTAGTAAGTTTCCTAAGGGACGACTTTTCAATTTATCTGTGCCGGAGCATGCTGCCATGCGGAGTTATATAAAGGAGTCTTTAGAGAAGGGACATATTCGCCCGTCCTCATCCCCTCTTGGTGCAGGATTCTTTTTTGTGGCTAAAAAGGATGGTTCCCTGAGACCCTGTATTGATTATCGCCTTTTGAATAAAATCACGGTCAAATTTCAGTATCCTTTGCCATTGTTAACTGATTTGTTTGCTCGCATTAGGGGGTCTAGTTGGTTCACCAAGATAGATCTTCGTGGTGCGTATAACCTTGTGCGTATAAAACAGGGTGATGAATGGAAAACTGCATTTAATACGCCTGAAGGCCATTTTGAGTACTTGGTGATGCCTTTTGGACTTTCTAATGCTCCTTCAGTCTTTCAGTCCTTTATGCATGACATCTTCCGTGAATATCTGGATAAGTTTATGATTGTGTATCTGGATGATATTCTGGTTTTTTCGGATGATTGGGAGTCTCATGTTAAGCAGGTCAGGATGGTCTTTCAGGTCCTGCATGACAATGCTTTATTTGTGAAGGGCTCAAAATGTCTTTTTGGAGTCCAGAAGATTTCTTTTTTGGGTTTCATTTTTTCTCCTTCTACTATTGAGATGGACCCAGTCAAGGTTCAGGCTATTCATGACTGGACGCAGCCTACATCTGTTAAGAGTCTTCAGAAGTTCTTGGGTTTTGCTAATTTTTACCGTCGCTTCATAGCTAATTTTTCTGGCGTTGTTAAGCCTTTGACGGATTTGACCAAGAAGGGTTCTGATGTGACTAATTGGTCTTCTGCGGCTGTGGAGGCCTTTCGGGAGCTGAAGCGTCGGTTTTCTTCGGCTCCGGTCTTATGTCAGCCAGATGTCTCACTTCCCTTCCAGGTGGAGGTTGATGCTTCCGAGATTGGAGCGGGGGCTGTTTTGTCGCAGAGAAGCCCCGATGGCTCTGTGATGAAGCCATGTGCTTTCTTTTCAAGAAAGTTTTCCCCTGCCGAGCGGAATTATGATGTCGGTAATCGGGAGCTGTTGGCTATGAAGTGGGCATTTGAGGAGTGGCGACATTGGCTCGAGGGAGCTAAACATCGTGTGGTGGTCTTGACTGATCACAAGAATTTGATTTATCTCGAGTCGGCCAAGCGGCTGAATCCCAGACAGGCTTGTTGGTCGTTGTTTTTCTCTCATTTTGATTTCATGGTCTCGTACCTGCCGGGTTCGAAGAATGTGAAGGCTGATGCTCTTTCTAGGAGTTTTGTGCCTGACTCTCCGGGAGATTCAGAGCCGGCTGGTATCCTTAGAGAAGGGGTGTTTTTGTCTGCCATCTCCCCAGATTTGCGACGTGTGCTGCAAAAGTTTCAGGTGGATAGACCTGACCGCTGTCCACCGGAGAGACTGTTTGTCCCGGATAGATGGACCAACAGAGTCATCTCCGAGGTTCATTCTTCGGTGTTGGCGGGCCATCCTGGAATATTTGGTACCACAGACTTGGTGGCCAGGTCTTTTTGGTGGCCTTCCTTGTCGCGGGATGTGCGTTCCTTTGTGCAGTCTTGTGGAATTTGTGCTCGGGCGAAGCCTTGCTGTTCTCGTGCCAGTGGTTTGCTGTTACCTTTGCCTGTCCCGAAGAGGCCTTGGACGCACATTTCCATGGATTTTATTTCAGATCTCCCTGTCTCTCAGAGAATGTCTGTCATCTGGGTGGTGTGTGATCGTTTTTCTAAGATGGTCCATTTGGTGCCCTTGCCTAAGTTGCCTTCCTCCTCTGAGTTGGTTCCACTGTTTTTTTCAAAATGTGGTTCGTTTGCACGGGATTCCTGAGAACATTGTTTGTGACAGAGGATCCCAGTTTGTGTCTAGATTTTGGCGGACCTTTTGTGCTAAGTTGGGCATTGAATTGTCTTTTTCGTCGGCCTTCCATCCTCAGACGAATGGCCAAACCGAGCGAACTAATCAGACCTTGGAGACTTATTTAAGATGTTTTGTTTCTGCTGAGCAGGACGACTGGGTTACTTTTTTGCCGTTGGCCGAGTTTGCCCTTCATAATCGGGCTAGTTCTGCTACTTTGGTTTCTCCTTTTTTTTGTAATTCGGGGTTTCATCCTCGTTTTTCCTCGGGTCAGGTGGAGCCTTCTGACTGTCCTGGAGTGGATGTTGTGGTGGATAGGTTGCATCAGATTTGGAATCATGTGGTGGACAATTTGAAGTTGTCACAAGAGAAGGCTCAGCTCTTTGCCAACCGCCGTCGCTGTGTGGGTCCCCGACTTCGCGTTGGGGACTTGGTGTGGTTGTCTTCTCGCTTCGTTCCTATGAAGGTCTCCTCTCCTAAGTTCAAGCCTCGGTTTATCGGTCCTTATAAGATTCTGGAAGTCCTTGGCCCTGTGTCATTCCGTCTGGACCTCCCGGCATCATTTGCTATTCATAATGTGTTCCATCGCTCGTTGTTGCGGAGGTATGTGGTACCTGTGGTTCCTCCGGTTGAGCCTCCTGCCCCGGTGCTGGTTGAGGGAGAATTGGAATACGTGGTGGAGAATATTTTGGATTCTCGTGTTTCTAGACGGAGGCTCCAGTATTTGGTCAAGTGGAAGGGCTATGGTCAGGAGGATAATTCTTGGTTTGTCGCCTCTGATGTTCATGCGGCCGATTTGGTTCGTGCCTTCCATGTGGCTCATCCTGATCGCCCTGGGGGTTTTCATGAGGGTTCGGTGACCCCTCCTTAAGGGGGGGGGGGTACTGTTGTGAACTCTGTTTTCAGGCTCTCTCTTGTGGTCACTGGTGGTATGGTGTGACTTTTGCTTTGGGCTCCCCCTGGTGGCTTTGTTTGTTATCCTGTTGGTCTCTGGCTATCAGCTGGTTCGTTATCCTCTGGGAGGTTCCTATATAGCTCTGTTTTACTTCCACTGGTTGCCGGCTGTCGATGTAATCAGTGCTACTCAGATTCCTTCTGACTACCTTGCTCCCAGTCCATCCAGGACAAGCTAAGTTTTCTTTGCTCATTTTTTTGATCAGCAGTGTTTATCATGTTTTCTTGTCCAGCTTGCTAAAATGTTATTCCCTCGCTTGCTGGATGCTCTAGTGGACTGAGTTTCTCCCCACACACCATTAGTTGGTGCGTGGGTTCTTGAAATCTCAGGATGGATATTTTGTAAGGGTTTTTTATTGATCGCATAGACCCCTGCTCTATTTTCTGCTTTCTAGTACTAGTGGGCCTCTTTTGCTGAATCTGATTTCATCCCTACGTATGTGCCTTCTTCTTACTTCACCGTTAATATTTCTTGGGGGCTTCTATATCTTTGGGGATTATTTCTCTGGAGGCAAGCGAGGTCTTTCTTTCTCTTTAGGGGTAGCTAGTTCCTCAGGCTGGCTCGAGACGTCTAGTAATTTTTTAGGCACGTTCACTGGCTACCTCTAGTTGTGTTGGATAGGTTCAGATTTGCGATCAGTCCAGTTACCATCTCCCTAGAGCTTGTCCTTAGTTTATTCACTTGCTGGTCTATTCGTGATCCTCAGCCACTAAGGATCATAACAGGTGGAGTCCCGGGGAATGGTAGTTTCCCAAAAAGGGGCAGAGCCTCCTGAAGTTAAAGTGGTGGCATAGATGGACGGTTGCCAGGGACAATGAAACTATGTGTGTCCAATTTGCCATAAGAACTACCCTCCTGGCAAGAGGCTATGTGGGTGTTAAACGCAGAGGTAGAGGATGTATTTGGTCTGGTCGATTCGGGAAGCTCGGTGACCCTAGTAAGGGCTGTGGAAGATACATTTGTAATCTCTAAAAAGAAGATCCAGGTCACCTGCATCCATGGGGACACTAAGGTTTATTCATTGGCCTGGGTTCAACTCGAGACGGTGAGGGGCCATACAAGTTTTGAGGCCGCCATAGTCCCAAACTTAACCTGTCCGGTGATAGTAGGCCGGGACTTTAAGTTATTCTCAGACTTGTGTGAGGAGGGCGTTCCACTACAGCAGGAGGATGGAGGTCTCTATACTGTTGCGGCGGCATACATTAAGGCAGTAATACCTCCCAAAATTGACGGGTCAGATATCGGGTTGACCAGTGGGAAGGGTGCTTCTGCCCAACTTACAGACATGTCACCTGACGTGTACCCCAAGATGACTGTTAGTGATGTGGTAAATAAAACCTGTGGAGCTGACACCCAGCTAGAAAGCAACTGGAGGGTTCACCATACCGTGGGGAGTAACACAGACTTCGGGGGTGACTGTGACATGTCATTGCCAGTAGCAACTGTTAGGGCTGAGTAAATGGTGTGCTGATCATAGCACTGACACAGTGGAATGACAGGATTCCACAGGGTGAAGTCAGGATGGCGGTGGCAGCGATACCAGAAAATATGACCTGTTTAAGAGGGGACTTGTTGTGTCAGAGTGACAGAGTGAGTAGTGGTGACTCCCATTCAGACGGTGACTCTAACGCCATGGAAGGGGAGTACAATAACGGGTACACATGGAAAGTATTCTTCTCATCGCCGGAGACGTAAAAGACGCAAAGTGGTTGAACCAGTTGCACCTTGTGAAGATTTGAATAAAGGGGAGGTGACAGAAGATGGTGAAGGCTCCAGAAAACCTGATGCTGAGGACCTGTTGTGTGTGAAGTACTCTAAAGTCCCAGAGAATAGGGACGAAGCTAAGGTTGACACCGTTGAGACCGAAGAGAGGGCTGAAGAAGACCGTGCTGAGTCCAAGGGTGCAGAGGTGGAGGAAGCCACCAAAGGTGTGGGGCCTGAAGCAGATACCTTCTCTAGTGATGGAAACTCAACCAAACCAGAGGATGGGAGAATTGAGTTAAGGAGGATCTAGGAGGCAGTAAAAGCCTGGTTGAAGCAAGAGGAACTTCAGAGACAGACTGCTGAGTGCCGAGTGGGTGCCTTGGAGAAAGAGGTGTGTGAGCTCAGAGGTCACCTATCAACGTGGCAAACTGTGACCAAGGCCCTAAGGAAAGATGTGGAAGTGCTCAGAGAAGCATTAAGAGGTCTTCTTCAATAGAAGATGGTGGTCGCAGACTCACAGCGGCCATGCCAGAGTGGTAACGAGGTGAAGCCGCCAATGCCCATCCTGGCCAGGGGTCTGCAACAGTGTAAAGCGGAGGAAGAGTTGGCGCTAAAAGCAGAACAAGGCAGTCACCCGGTCGTGGCAGATGTCTTGATGGAAATATCCAAGTCAAAACAGGAGCCATCCGTCCATGAAGAGTGAAACCTCGCTCTTCAAGTGCGTGATAGAAGTACCCAAAAATGTGCAAGAGTCATGTACAGGTGAGGGGTGTATGAGGCCTTTAAAAAAGCAGTAGAAGCATGTAGTGTGCACTGGGCACTGGAAACTCAGCAGTTGGTGATACTGTCGACTAGGGAAGTCACAGTGAAGCGGGTGTGTATCCTGAAGGATATGCACCTACAATGACTCCGCACGAAACAGATGATCCTGATGAGGAATAAGGAAGCCGTTTGACGTTTGGAGCATGCCAGGAAAGCTCAAAGTTGGCTGGGCTTTGTGGAAGATATCGTTCAAGTACCTCGAAATATGGTGGGGAAAGTCGTTGGAAGATTTGGAAAAGTGATGCAAGACCTGGTGAATAGATTCGATGTGGCAAGAGTGAGGATTCCAGATGGTGAAGTCCAGGTAGCTGGTGAAGATGGGATGGTTCCATTTGTCATAACTGGCTCTCAGTAGAAAGCCTTAGGAACTTCTTGAATACCGGGTGACATACCTGAGGGAGATAGAGCAGCTAAGACTGGACCGGCTGCAGATTAATAAACAGCTGCAGAATATAAGATGGCGACCACTTTCAACCCAGGGTCTGGAAAAACAAAAAGATACTCTAAAGAATAGATCAAAGTAGTGCCTCCTCAGTTAGCTCAGGGCTCAGTGTCCTGGAGGAGTGACTGCTCCAGTAAGGAGGGAAATAGGAGAGCAGGGCAGGCCAGACAGGTGCTGGTAGTGGGGGACTCAATTATTAGGGGAACAGATAGGGCAATCTGTCACAAAGACAGGGATCGTCGGACGGTGTGCTGCCTACCTGGCGCTCGAGTCCGACACATCGCTGATCGGGTGGACAGATTACTGGGAGGGGCTGGTGAGGACCCAGCGGTCATGGTGCACATTGGCACAAATGACAAAGTTAGAGGTAGGTGGAAGGTCCTTAAAGATGATTTCAGGGAATTAGGCTGCAAGCTGAAAGCAAGGACCTCCAACGTGGTATTTTCCGAAATACTGCCTGTACCACGTGCCACGCCAGTGAGGCAACGGGAGATTAGGGAGGTTAATAAGTGGCTCAAGAATTGGTGTAGGAAGGAGGGGTTTGGGTTCCTGCAGAACTGGGCCGACTTCTCAGTTGGCTACAGGCTCTACGCTAGGGATGGGCTGCACCTCAATGGGGAAGGGGCAGCTGTGCTGGGGGAGAAAATGGTTAGAAGGTTGGAGGAGTGTTTAAACTAGGGATTGGGGGGGAGGGTATTCATTTTATAGGAGGGGAAGATAGTGCAGATAGAGACCTGGGCACAAATAAGGAAGTTGGGGGTGGTGGTGGCATGGGGGGTGGGGTTAGAACAGTTAATAATTTAAGAAAGAATAGAGGTACAGAGAGTAACATCAAGTGCATCTATACTAATGCCAGAAGCCTCGCCAACAAAATGGACGAATTAGAACTAATGTTGTTGGAGCATAATTATGACATGGTGGGGATATCTGAGACGTGGCTGGATGAGAGCCATGACTGGGCTGTTAACTTGCAGGGCTATAGCCTGTTCAGAAATGACCGTACAGATAAGCGAGGGGGAGGGGTGTGTCTATATGTAAAATCTTCCTTAAAACCCATCCTGCGTGATAATATAGGTGAATTTAATGAAAATGTGGAGTCCCTGTGGGTGGAGATAAGGGGAGGGGGAAAAAATAATAAATTACTGATAGGGGTTTGTTATAAATCTCCAAAAATAATGGAAGCAATGGAGAATATCCTCGTAAAGCAAATAGATGAAGCTGCGACTCAAGGAGAAGTCATTATTATGGGGGACTTCAACTACCCTGAAATAGATTGGGGAACAGAAACCTGCAGTTCCAGCAAAGGTAATCGGTTTTTGACAACTATGAGAGACAATTACCTTTCACAGCTGGTTCAGGACCCAACAAGGAGGGGGGCACTGCTAGACCTAATATTAACCAACAGGCCAGACCGCATATCAAATATAAGGGTTGGGGGTCACTTGGGGAATAGTGATCATAAAATAATAAGTTTTGATGTATCCTTTAATAAGATGTGTAGTAGAGGGGTTACAAGGACACTAAACTTCAGGAGGGCAAATTTCCAACGGATGAGAGAGGATCTTGGTGCAATTAACTGGGACGATATCCTGAGACACAAAAATACACAAAGAAAATGGGAGACGTTTATCAGCATCCTGGATAGGACCTGTGCACAATATATACCGTATGGGAATAAACATACTAGAAATAGGAGGAAACCAATATGGCTAAATAGAGCTGTTAGGGGCGCAATAAGGAACAAAAAGAAAGCATTTAGAGAATTAAAGGAAGAACGTAGTGATGAGGCATTAAATAAATACAGAAAATTAAATAAATTCTGTAAAAAGCAAATCAAGGCAGCAAAGATTGAGACAGAGAGACTCATTGCCAGAGAGAGTAAAAATAATCCCAAAATATTCTTTAACTATATAAATAGTAAGAAACTAAAAAATGACAGTGTTGGCCCCCTTAAAAATAGTCTGGGTGAAATGGTGGATGAGGATGAGGAAAAAGCCAATCTGCTAAATGACTTTTTTTCATCAGTATTTACAAAAGAAAATCCCATGGCAGCCAATATGACTAGTGATAAAAATTCCCCATTAAATGTCACCTGCTTAACCCAGCAGGAAGTACAGCGGCGTCTAAAAATCACTAAAATTGACAAATCTCCGGGCCCGGATGGGATACACCCCCGAGTACTGCAGGAACTAAGTACAGTCATTGATAGACCATTATTTTTAATCTTTAAAGAGTCCATAATAACAGGGTCTGTACCACAGGACTGGCGTATAGCAAATGTGGTGCCAATATTCAAAAAAGGGGCAAAAACTGAACTCGGTAATTATAGGCCAGTAAGTTTAACCTCTACTGTGGGTAAAATCCTGGAGGGCATTCTAAGGGATGCTATACTGGAGTATCTGAAGAGGAATAACCTCATGACCCAGTATCAGCACGGGTTTACTAGGGACCGCTCATGTCAGACTAATTTGATCAGCTTCTATGAAGAGGTAAGTTCCGGACTGGACCAAGGGAACCCAGTGGACGTAGTGTATATGGACTTTTCCAAAGCTTTTGATACGGTGCCACACAAAAGGTTGATACATAAAATGAGAGTAATGGGGATAGGGGAAAATATGTGTAAGTGGGTTGAGAGCTGGCTCAGGGATAGGAAACAAAGGGTGGTTATTAATGGAGCACACTCGGACTGGGTCGCGGTTAGCAGTGGGGTACCACAGGGGTCAGTATTGGGCCCTCTTCTTTTTAACATATTTATTAATGACCTTGTAGGGGGCATTCAGAGTAGAATTTCAATATTTGCAGATGACACTAAACTCTGTAGGGTAATCAATACAGGGGAGGACAATTTTATATTACAGGATGATTTATGTAAACTAGAAGCTTGGGCTGATAAATGGCAAATGAGCTTTAATGGGGATAAACGTAAGGTCATGCACTTGGGTAGAAGTAATAAGATGTATAACTATGTGCTTACTTCTAAAACTCTGGGCAAAACCATCAATGAAAAAGAACTGGGTGTATGGGTGGATGACAGACTCATATTCAGTGGCCAGTGTCAGGCAGCTGCTACAAAGGCAAATAAAATAATGGGATGTATTAAAAGAGGCATAGATGCTCATGAGGAGAACATAATTTTACCTCTATACAAGTCACTAGTTCGACCACACTTAGAATACTGTGCACAGTTCTGGTCTCCGGTGTATAAGAAAGACATAGCTGAACTAGAGCGGGTGCAGAGAAGAGCGACCAAGGTTATTAGAGGACTGGGGGGTCTGCAATACCAAGATAGGTTATTACACTTGGGGCTATTTAGTTTGGAAAAACGAAGACTAAGGGGTGATCTTATTTTAATGTATAAATATATGAGGGGACAGTACAAAGACCTTTCTGATGATCTTTTTAATCATAGACCTGAGACAGGGACAAGGGGGCATCCTCTACGTCTGGAGGAAAGAAGGTTTAAGCATAATAACAGACGCGGATTCTTTACTGTAAGAGCAGTGAGACTATGGAACTCTCTGCCGTATGATGTTGTAATGAGTGATTCATTAATTAAATTTAAGAGGGGACTGGATACCTTTCTGGAAAAGTATAATATTACAGGGTATATACACTAGATTCCTTGATAAGGCGTTGATCCAGGGAACTAGTCTGATTGCCGTATGTGGAGTCGGGAAGGAATTTTTTTCCCCATGGTGGAGTTACTCTTTGCCACATGGGTTTTTTTTGCCTTCCTCTGGATCAACATGTTAGGGCATGTTAGGTTAGGCTATGGGTTGAACTAGATGGACTTAAAGTCTTCCTTCAACCTCAATAACTATGTAACTATGTAACTATGTAACTATGCGGGAGACCCGATAGTGGACGTGAGAACAAAGAGTCAGACTCAGATCAGTCACTAAGCTCAACTGGATGGTGGACTCATGACCACAACAACAGTGGGAGGCGGCCATGGAAAGAAAGGTCATGTGAAGGTGCACACTTGGAAAGTGGGTTGACTAAAAAGGGTCTGGTGACACAGACAGATGGTGACTCAAGGGTAGAAGCCCAAGGCTGACATGCTGACCGCTGGGGACGGGGGAGGCCTAACAAAGGTGTGATGCTGAATGACACTCAAAACCGACTGAGGCGGTCCTCTTGACTTGTGGGGCAAGGTGACATGGGCACCCGGTCTCGGACCCCTGGTTTATGTCAAGTGTTCAACCCCGCAAGTTTAAACAGAGGGAGAGGGTATGTGGTGCAGTGACCCATGTTACAACCAGGGGACGCTGTATGTGCTCCTCAGGATACACATGGAGGTGTATCTGTAATGGTGATAATGACACTGTGTCCGGCATGATTTCAAATGGCCGGCATGTGTCGCAGAGGGAGTCTGTGCTGTAAGCCTGAAGTAATGTTGTTCTGGGGCCTGTAGTCCTACAAGCATTTGTATAGTAGTAAAGGGAGGCTTGCAGGGTTGGTCGGAGAGCTGGGTGGGTCTGGCCAACCGCACACACCTCCCATCCAGGTGAGGGGTTACACGTACATAATATGACCATGGTGTGGTCACATGGTTCAGAGTGTTTGGACCTGAATGGTCTGTGTTGTAGGTCTTGAAAGAGGTCAGGTCTGTGTTAGAAGTTCCGGTGAGTAGAGACTTTCTGAAGAGCACGTGGAGAGACTGTGGTCCTGGATGGTCTGTGTTGGAGGCTCCTGTGAGTGGAGACTTCCTGAATAGCACCTGGTGAGACCATGTACTTACAGAGCCTGGGACGGCGTCTGTGTTGGCGAAGCCAGAACTGACAAGGAGTCAACGTGAGGAGCGAAGCTCCTGGAAGGTAACCCCAGACAAGGGGGGTTGTAATACATGGCAGAGAAGTTTATCTGCTACATGAACAGACTTGGTGGTCATGACATGTTCATGGATGTAATGAAATGAACTTTTCGTTATGTGGTTTGATACCTGAATAAACCAAATACACTGATTTATGTGAGGAAACTGCTCCCGTGTACTTTAATCCCGTGCCGAGTGAGTGTCCCCCACCCCACTCAGGTAGCGCTATCTCACTATATATATATATATATATATATATATATATATATATATATATATATATATATATATGTATATACACTCACCGGCCACTTTATTAGGTACACCATGCTAGTAATGGGTTGGACCCCCTTTTGCCTTCAGAACTGCCTCAATTCTTCGTGGCATAGATTCAACAAGGTGCTGGAAGCATTCCTCAGAGATTTTGGTCCATATTGACATGATGGCATCACACAGTTGCCGCAGATTTGTCGGCTGCACATCCCAAAGATGCTCCATACAAGGCAGGATGGATCCATGCTTTCATGTTGTTTACGCCAAATTCTGACCCTACCATCCGAATGTCGCAGCAGAAATCGAGACTCATCAGACCAAGCAACGTTTTTCCAATCTTCTACTGTCCAATTTCGATGAGCTTGTACAAATTGCAGCCTCAGTTTCCTGTTCTTAGCTGAAAGGAGTGGTACCCGGTGTGGTCTTCTGCTGCTGTAGCCCATCTGCCTCAAAGTTCGATGCACTGTGCGTTCAGAGATGCTCTTAGGCCTACCTTGGTTGTAACGGGTGGCGATTTGAGTCACTGTTGCCTTTCTATCAGCTCGAACCAGTCTGCCCATTCTCCTCTGACCTCTGGCATCAACAAGGCATTTCCGCCCACAGAACTGCCGCTCACTGGATTTTTTTTCTTTTTCGGACCATTCTCTGTAAACCCTAGAGATGGTTGTGCGTGAAAATCCCAGTAGATCAGCAGTTTCTGAAATACTCAGACCAGCCCTTCTGGCACCAACAACCATGCCACGTTCAAAGGCACTCAAATCACCTTTCTTCCCCATACTGATGCTCGGTTTGAACTGCAGGAGATTGTCTTGACCATGTCTACATGCCTAAATGCACTGAGTTGCCGCCATGTGATTGGCTGATTAGAAATTAAATGTTAACAAGAAGTTGAACAGGTGTACCTAATAAAGTGGCCGGTGAGTGTATATATCTCCCAATCTGTGATCATTAAATGGAAAAGACATGGTACCACAACAAACAACAAACCTGTTAAAACAGGGTGGCACACCAAAACTCTCAGCCTGGGCAACGAGGGCTTTATTCAGGCAGCACAGACACCAAAGGTAACCCTGAAAGAGCTGCAGAGTTCCCAAGGAGAGACTGGAGTAACTGTCCATATGACCACAATGAGCCATATAGTCCATAGAGGTGGCCTTCATGGAAGAGTTGCCAGAAAAAGCCTTTACTTACACAAAAATTGTAAAGCTCAATTTTAAATTTGCCAAAAGACATGTGGGAAACTCCCCAAATGTATGGAGGAGGGCGCTGTGGTCAGATGAGAGCAAAATTGAAGTTTTTGGTCACCAAGGTAAAAGTTATGTCTGGCACCAAATTAAAAAAGCTCATCACCCCAAGAACACCAATCCCATAGTGAAACATGCTGGTGGCAACATTAATGCTGTGGGGATGTTTTTCTGCAGAAGGGACAGGGAAAATGGTCTGAGTCAAGAGGAAGATGGATGGTGGGAAATACAGGGATATTCTTGAGCAAAACCTGTTTTACCCTGGCAGTGGGACGGAGGTTCACCTTCCACCAAGAGTGACCCAAAGCATACTGCTAAAGCAACACTCGCGTGGTGTAAGGGGAAACGTGTAAATGTTTTAGAGTGGCCTACTAAAAGCCCAGATATTAACCCCTTAGTGACAGACACAATTTTGACCATTATGACCAAGCCAATTTTTACAATTCTGACCACTGTCACTTTATGAGGTACTCATAAAGGAACTCTTCAACGTATTCCACTGATTCTGATATTGTTTTTTCGTGACATATTATACTTCATGATAGTGGTAAAATTTCTTCTATATGGCTCTCTTATTTATGAAAAAACTGAAATTTGGCAAAAATGTAGCAATTTTCAAACTTTTACTTTTTGTACCCTTAAATCGGAGAGTGGTGTCACACAAAATAGTTAATACATAACATTTCCAACATGTCAACTTTACATCAGCACAATTTTGTAAACATAATTTTTTTTTTTGTTAGGATGTTATAAGGGTTAAAAGTTAACCAGCGATTTCTCATTTTTCCAACAAAATTTATAAAACCATTTTTTAGGGACCACCTCACATTTGAAGTGAGTTTGGGGGTAAATATAACAGAAAATACCCCAAAGTGACACCATTCTAAAAACTTCACCCCTCAAGGTGTGCAAAACCGCATTCAGTAAGTTTATTAACCCTTCAGGTGCTTCACGAGAACTAAAGCAATGTGGAAGGAAAAAGAATATTTTTTTTTCACAAAAAAATTCCTTTGGAAACAAACTTGTTTACTTTCACAAGGGTATCAGGAGAAAATGGACCATAACATTTGTTGTGCAATTTCTCCTGAGTACACCGATACCCCGTATATGGGGGAAAGCCATTGTTTGAGCAAATGGCAGGGCTCAGAAGGGAAGGGAGCACCTTTTGACTTTTTTAACACAAAATTGGCTGGAATCAATGGCGGGCACTATGTCGAGTTTGGAGACCCCCTGTCCTATCCCCAACCCTAACCCCAACACCACAACCGTAACTCCAACACAACCCTAACCCTAGCTCTAACCTTAACCCCAACCCTAACCCTAGCTCTAACCCTTGCCCCAGCCCTAACCCAAACTGCAAAGAATGGAAACTTTTTTTATATATATATATTATTACTTTTACCTAATGGGGTAATAAAGGGGGGTTTGATTTACATTTTTTTTTTATTTTGATCGCTGTGATAGGGTCTATCACAGTGATCAAAATGAACCAATAGGAAAAATCTACTATTGTTTACCCTTCAGGTGCTTCACAAGAACTAAAGAAATGTGAAAGGAAAAAATGAACATTTTACTTTTTTTTCCACAAAAAATTCCTTTGGAAGCAAACTTTTTAACTTTCACAAGGGTATCAGGAGAAAATGGACCACAACATTTGTTGTTCAATTTCTCCTGAGTACACCGATACCCCGTATGTGGGGGAAAGCCACTGTTTGAGCAAATGGCAGGGCTCAGAAGGGAAGGAGCACCGTTTGACTTTTTTAGTGCAAAATTGACTGGAATCAGTGGCGGGCACCATGTCGAGTTTGGAGACCCCCTGATGTACCTAAACAGTGGAACCCCCCCAATTCTAACTCCAACCCTAACACAGCCCTATCACCAACCCTAACCCCAACACCATGACCGTAACCTTAGTTCTAACCTTAACCCTAGCCCCAGCCCTAACCCTAACTGCAAAGAATGGAAAAAATATTTTTTTTTATATTTTATTACTTTTACCTAACTAAGGGGGTGATAAAGGGGGGTTGATTTACTTTTTTTTTATTTTGATCTCTGTGATAGGGTCTATCACAGTGATCAAAATGAACCAACAGGAAAAATCTACTATTGTTGCCGGGTGCCGGCCGGCAGATTTCGGTGGGCACACTGCACATTTTCTTCCAGGAAAATTACATGGAGGGCCGGGAGAAGGAGCTGGAGGGTCCAGAGATGTCGGAAGTATCGGGGACCCCATTTCTTTCTTCACTGGTATGCTAGATCATATTAGAGAGAAATGGAAAATCTGACTTTTTTTTGCGATCGCTGTTATTTGGTGAATAACGATGATCACAAGACTGAGTACGGTAAAAACCAACCCGAATCATGTTCTCTGGGGTCTCAGCTATCCCCCGGAAACTGAGACCCTGAAGATTTTCCAACGCTGTAGAGCGCTTATACACTTATTTATCAGCGCCGTTAAAAAGCAGCGCTTAGGAATAAGGCCCCTTAACTGCCGCCATTAAAAGGCATATCGGCGGTCCTTAAGGGGTTAGTCCAATGGAGAACCTGTAGTCAGGCCTTAAGTTTGTCATTCACCAGAGGAAACATCTAACCTGATGGAGCTGGAGCAGTTTTGCATTGAGGAATAGGCAAAAATCACAGTGGCAAAATGTGGAAAAAGCAGAGACTTATCCAAATGAACTTGCAGTGGTAACTGGCATAAGGAGGCTCTACAAAGCACTGACTTTAAGGGGGTGAATAGTTATGCACACTGAAGATTTGTGACCTATTTGTTTGCTTTTCAATAAAAAGAAAACCAAAAGTCACGGGTGTCGGCATGTTCTGTACATGAACTGATGCAAAACCTGAAAAAAAACAGTCAAATTCCAAGTTGTGAGGTAGCGAAACATGAAAAATGTCAGGGGTGAATACTTTTGCAAGCCACTGTACTTCCATATGTCAGGCATTCTCACATAGTTATTATATTGGCCCCGCCTACATGTGTAATAAGTACAGGAAGAGCCTCAATATAATGCCCTCCCCTCTAGATGTCATATAGGCACCACATAACCTACAGAAGTAATGAGAAATGAGTACATGATAGATGTGATAAGTCATTGCCAAAAGTGCTGACACCCTTGAAATTGTCCCAGAAAGTGAAGTATACCATAACTGTTTATTTCCTTTGTGTATTGTTACAACACAAAAAAGCACGGGAAAAAAAAACATAATTTCACACACAACTCTAAAATGGGCCGAACAAAATTGTTGGCACCCTCAACCTAATAATTGGTTGCATCCTTTGGAATACATATTTACAATTAATTGCTTCTTATAACCATCCACGAGCTTCTTTCACCTCTCAGCTGGAATCTTGGACTAACTACAAACTGCTCTATGTCTCTCATGTGTGAAGGCGCCTTCTCCCAATAGGGTGGGATTTAGATCTGGACTCATTGCTACACCTGGTGGACAGTACACATAACAGCTCACACCGGCACGTGGTAGACAATCCACATAACAGCTTACACCTCCACCTGGTGGACAGTCCACATAACAGCTCACACCTCCACCTGGTGGAAAGTCCACATAACAGCTCACACCTCCACAAGGTGGACAGTCCACATAACATCTCACACCTCCACCTGGTGGCCAGTCCACATAACTGCTCACACCTCCACCTGGTGGACAATTCACATAACAGCTCACACCTCCATCTGGTGTACAGTCCACATAACAGCTCACACCTCCACCTGGTGGACAGTCCACATAACAGCTCACACCTCCACCTGGTGTACAGTCCACATAACAGCTCACACCTCCACCTGGTGGACAGTCCACATAACAGCTCACACCTCCACAAGGTGGACAGTCCACATAACAGCTCACACCTCCACCTGGTGGCCAGTCCACATAACAGCTCACACCTCCACCTGGTGGACAATTCACGTAACAGCTCACACCTCCATCTGGTGGACAGTCCACATAACAGCTCACACCTCCACCTGGTGGACAGTCCACATAACAGCCCACACCTCCACCTGGTGGTCAGTCTACATAGCAGCTCACATCTCCACCTGGTGGACAATTCACATAACAGCTCACACCTCCATCTGGTGGACAGCCCACATAACAGCTCACACCTCCATCTGGTGGACAGCCCACATAACAGCTCACACCTCCACCTGGTGGTCAGTCTACATAGCAGGTCACATCTCCACCTGGTGGTAAGTCATTATAACAACTCCACACCTCCACCTGGTGGTCAGTCCACATAACAGTTCACACCACCTGCTGGTCAGTCCTTATAAAAGCTCATACCTCCACCTGGTGGTCAGTCCACATAACAGCTCACACTTCCACCTGGTGGTCAGTCTACATAGCAGCTCACATCTCCACTTGGTGGTAAGTCCTTATAATAACGCCATACCTCCACCTGGTGGTCAGTCCAAAAAACAGCTTGCACCTCCACCTGGTGGTCATCCCATGTAACAGCTCACACATCCACCTGGTGGTCAGTCCACATAACAGCTAACAACTCCACCAAGGTGGTCAGTCCATATAACAGCATACACCTCCACCTTGTGGTCTTTCCACATAACAGCATACACCTCCACCTGCTGGTCAGTCCATACAACAGGTCCATACCTCCACCTGGTGGTCATCCCATGTAACAGCTCACACCTCCACCTGGTGGTCATCCCATGTAACAGCTCACACCTCCACCTGGCGAACAGTCCACATAACAGCTCACACCTCCACATGGTGAACAGTTAACATAACAGCTCACATCTCCACCTTGTGGTCAGTTTAGATATCAGCTCACACCTCCACCTGGTGGCAAGTCCACAAAACCGCTCACACATCCACCTTCTGGTCAGTCCTCATAGAAGCTCTTACCTCCAACTGGTGGTCAGTTCACACAACAGCTCATAACTCCACCTGTTGCTCATTCTACATAACAGCTCACACCTCCACCTGGTGGTCAGTCCATACAACAGGTCCACACCTCCACCTGGTGGTCATCCCATGTAACAGCTCACACCTCCACCTGGTGGACAGTCCACGTAACACCTCACACCTCCACCTGCTGGCCAGTCCGCATAAAAGTTCAAACCTCCACCTAGTGGTCAGTCCACATAACTGCTCACACCTCTACCTGGTGTACAGTCCACATAACAGCTCACACCTCCACAAGGTGGACAGTCCACATAACAGCTCACACCTCCACCTGGTGTACAGTCCACATAACAGCATACACCTCCACCTAGTGGTCAGTCCACATAACAGCTCACACCTCCACCTGGTGGTCAGTCTACATAGCAGCATACACCTCCGCCTGGTGGTCAGTCTACATAGCAGCTCGCACCTTCACCTGGTGGTCAGTCTACATACCAGCTCACATCTCCACTGGTGGTAAGTCCTAATAACAACTCCACACCTCCACCGGTGGTCAGTCCACATAACAGTTCACACCTCCACCTGCTGGTCAGTCCTTATAAAAGCTCATACCGCCACCTGGTGGTCAGACAACATAACATCTCAAACCTCCACCTGGTGTACAGTCCACATACAGTGCCTGGCAAAAGTATTCGGCCCCCTTGAACTTTTCAACCTTTTCCCACATATCATGCTTCAAACATAAAGATAGCAAATGTAAATTTTTGGTGAATAATCAACAACAAGTTTAACACAATTGTAATTGTGAAGTTGAACAAAATTTATTGGTTATTTTAAATCTTTGTGGAAAATCAAAAACTGAAAAGTGGGGCGTGCAATATTATTCGGCCCCTTTAACTTAATACTTTGTTGCGCCACCTTTTGTTGCGATTACAGCTGCAAGTCGCTTGGGGTATATCTCTACAAGTTTTGTACATCGAGAGACTGAAATTCTTGCCCATTCGTCCTCGGTAAACAGCTCGAGTTCAGTGAGGTTTGATGGAGATCGTTTGTGAGCAGTTTTCAGCTCTTTCCACAGATTCTCGATTGGATTGAGGGGTGGACTTTCACTTGGCCATTCTAACACCTGGATACGTTTATTTGTGAACCATGCCATTGTAGATTTTGCTTCATGTTTGGGATCATTGTCTTGTTGGAAGACAAATCTGCGTCCCAGTCTCATGTCTTTTGCAGACTCCAACAGGTTTTCTTCAAGAATGGTCCTGTATTTGGCTCCATCCATCTTCCCATCAATTTTAATCATCTTCCCTGTCCCTGCTGAAGAAAAGCAGACCCAAACCATGATGCTGCCACCACGTTTGACAGTGGGGATGGAGTGTTCAAGGTGATGTGCTTTGTTGCCTTTACGCCAAACATATCGTTTGGCATTGTTGCCAAAAAGTTCGATTTTGGTTTAATCTGACCAGAGCACCTTCTTCCGCATGTTTGGTGTGTCTCCCAGGTGGCTTGTTGCAAACTTTATGCAACGCTTTTTATGGATATCTTTGAAAAATGGCTTTCTTCTTGCCACTCTTCCATAAAGGCCAGATTTGTGCAGTGTACGACTGATTGTTGTCCTGTGGACAGACTGTCCCACCTCAGCTGTAGATCTCTGCAGTTCATCCAGAGTGATCATGGGCCTCTTGGCTGCATTTCTGATCAGTCTTCTCCTTGTTTGAGATGAAAGTTTAGAGGGACGGCTGGGTCTTGGTAGATTTGCAATGGTATGATACTCCCTCCATTTCAATATGATCACTTGTGCAGTGCTCCTTGGGATGTTTAAAGTTTTGGAAATCATTTTGTATCCAAATCCGGATTTAAAATTCTCTACAACAGTATCACGGACCTGCCTGTTGTGTTCCTTGGTCTTCATGATGCTCTCTGTGCTTCAACCAGAACCCTGAGACTATCACAGAGCCGGTGCATTTATACGGAGACTTGATTACACACAGGTGGATTATATTTATCATCATTAGGCATATAGGACAACATTGGATCATTCAGAGATCAACAATGAACTTCTGGAGTGAGTTTGTTGCACTGAAAGTAAAGGGGCCGTATAATATTGCACGCCCCACTTTTCAGTTTTTGAATTTCCACAAAAATTTAAAATAACCAATAAATTTTGTTCAACTTCACAATTGTTCACTTGTTGTTGATTCTTCACCAAAAACTTACTTTTTTTCTTTATGTTTGAAGCATGATATGTGGGAAAAGGTTGAAAAGATCCAGGGGGCTGAATTCTTTCGCAAGGCACTGTAACAGCTCACACCTCTACCTGATGTACAGACCTCATAACAGCTCACATCTCCACCTGGTGGTCAGTCCACATAACAGCATACACCTCCGCCAGTGTACCGTCCACATAACAGGTCACACCTGCACCTGGTAGTCAGTCCATATAACAGCTCCATATCTCCACTTGGTGGTCAGTCCACATAACAGCTCACACCTCAATCTGTGGTCAGTCCACATAACAGCTCTCACCTCCACTTGGTGTACAGCCGACATAACAGCTCACACATCCACCTGGTGGTCAGTCCACTTAACAGCTCACAACTCCACCAAGGTGGTCAGTCCATATAACAGCATACACCTCCACCTTGTGGTCTTCCCACATAACAGCATACACCTCCACCTGGTGGTCAGTCCATACAACAGGTCCACACCTCCACCTGGTGGTCATCCCATGTAACAGCTCAAACCTCCACCTGGCGAACAGTCCACATAACAGTTCACACCTCCACATGGTGAACAGTTCACATAACAGCTCACATCTCCACCTTGTGGTCAGTTTAGATATCAGCTCATACATCCACCCGGCGGTCAGTCCACAAAACCGCTGACACATCCACCTTCCGGTCAGTCCTCATAGAAGCTCTTACCTCCACCTGGTGGTTAGTCCATACAACAGGTCCACACCTCCAACTTTTGGTTATCCCATGTAACAGCTCACACCTCCACCTGGTGGACAGTCCATGTAACACCTCACACCTCCACCTGGTGGTCAGTCTGCATAACAGCTCACACCTCCACCTGTTGGAAAGTCAACATAACAGCTGATAGCACCACGCCGGATCCCTGCTCTGACAGGCAGGGTCTCCGGCGTGTCACTTCATTCACCCGCGCTGCGGTCAGTTCTTCCCTTCCCTATGCTCTGCATGCTTCCAGCCGGGCTCCTAGCCATGTCCTTAGGACATGCGCATGCTCCTGCTCTCTTGAAGGGCTAGTGTGTGCCCTGGCTATTTCCTCCCCAGCCAATGGCTGTGGGACACTATAGCTTCCTCCCCACTGGGGAGGTGCCTGATAACCTTCCTGTTTTGCAGTCTTTGTTGTGTAAGGTTGCATACCAGTTCCTGCTGCACTCTGGTGCAAATCCTGCATGCTGCACTGTGATACGAACTCTGTCTGCTGCACTCTGATACGAACTCTGCCTGCTGCACTCTGATACGAACTCTACCTGCTGCACTCTGATACGAATTCTACCTGCTGCACCACACTGTCCTACTGGGTCCAGCTGCTACACATCCGTTGCTCTGTCCTGGAGTGCCACCTGGCGTTCATTGGGAGCAAAGCCTAACCTCACCATCAGAGGCTCTAGTGAACAGTTAGGTGATCGCTTACTCACGCCTCTCCAGGTTCTCCGCGGTCTGTGGCACAGTGGTTCCGCAAACCACGTCTGTGACAGTTTGCTCAGGCCATGGACCCCACTGGAACCCGGATCCTGCTTGTTCGGACCATGTACCTGGAGCTCTTCCAGCAGAAATACGTGCAGGAAGAGATGTCCATACAGTTGCAGTCCATAACCACCAAGCTGGAGGTCTCAAACATCGCTCCAGAGTTCCCGCATGTTGAAGCAGCTGTGTCTTCTCCGGAAACTTCTCAGTTTGCTTAGTTCGAGATCCGGGTCCCTGCCTCGCAGCTCTACCACGCTTTGACGGCAATCGGAAGCTCTGCAGCGGGTTCATCAATCAGTGTTGGCTATATCTTGAACTTCTTCCACACCACTTCCCGTTGGACCTAGCAAAGCTGGCATTCCTTATGTTGCACCTTGAAGGCGAGGCCCTGGTGTGGTTGAACCCATTATGGGAAAGAGGACCCAATTGTGATGGGATTTGCGACAGAGCAGAAAGAGACACCAGGCCGATAAACAATCCAACAAGATTTATTGGAACAGGGGACTGGGATAACACAAATGAAAGTAGTTCTGCAGCGTCTGTAAGTAGTCCACAATGAATCCACACAAAGGGAGCAGATCCGGGGGCGCCACCCGGCAATCCGACGTCAGGGAAATCGATATAGTCCTTTAGTGAATTCAATGGCTCCAGCAGATTAGGGACACAACACAGTCCAATGTGGCAGCTTTTTACCCTCCACACTCTGGCACCAGGATCTCGCCTCAGCATAAGATCCCAGCCCTTCCCAAGTCACCTCACAACTGAATCAGCCAACACATGAGTCTATTGTTCGGTGCCCTGGGATCCACCCTTCCATGGGGGAGGGCTCCCCCCACTGGTTGTTGACTCATGCCTGATTATATGGCAGTCCAGGGACACAGGTCGGGGGAGGGACACGCTGTTACACCCATTATCTCCAATTTGCCTAAATTCTTGGAAGTTTTTCGCAAAGTATTCGATGAACCCTGGCGAACCACCTCTGCAGCTTCTGCTCTTCTCCGTTTACATCAGTCCAATTCATCTGTGGGGAAATATGTGGTATGCTTCCGCACTCTTGCCTCCGAACTCGGATGGAATAACGAGGCTTTGGCGGTGACATTCTTGGAAGGTATTTCCGGAGAGGTTAAGGATCAGCTAGCCAGTCGAGACCTACCAACTACCTTTGACGACCTGATCTCCCTCGGCATCCATGTAGACCTTCGTTTCCATGAGCGTGCCTATGAGGTGGCACGTGAAAGTGGACCGCGGCGCCTGGCTCCATCTTTTCAAAGGCTGCTTGTTCCTTCGCCTTCCCTTGTTGAGGACTCACCAGAACCCATGCAGATCGACCACTTTGCTCTTGCTAGACAGCGACAGAGGGATCGACACGCTAAAGGCCAGTGCCTGTATTGTGGAGACATGGGTCACTCCATTTGATTCTATCCGGGTCAGTAGGAGAGGCCTCCCTAGATGGAAAAGACATCTCTCCACCCCTGATCCATACTGTGGCCGTGACAACCGGTAAATTCCAGTTTATTGAGTCAGCGTATTTGGATTCCGGGGAAGCCGGAAATGTTATCCTCCAGGCTGTAGTGGATCGGTTCCAAATCCCAGTTCATTTGCTCCAGAACCCCCTGGCAATAACATCTGTCGATGGGAGAACTCTTCGGGAGACGGTTCGTCTGGCTACTTAGCCGCTTGAGGTCAGTATTGGGATGCTTCATACTGAAAGGATAGTCTTCTATGTTCTTTCTCACATGTCTCATGCCTTTCTCTTAGGCCTACCATGGCTACGACAGTACAAATCTGTGTTGGACTGGAGAACAGGAGAGGTGCTCCGCTGGGGACATTCCTGTCATGAGAAGTATCTGGCTCCAGTACGTCCGGCTAAGGCCCCGTCTTCTCCAGCATCGCTGCCCGGTTTGCCATCTGCCTATTGGTCCTTTACCAATGTATTTGACAAGAAGGAAGCAGATACTTTGCAGCCCCACAGGCCGTATGACTGCCCTATCAACTTGATTCCCGGATCTACACCCCCTAGAGGCCGAATTTACCCTCTGTCCCCAGCTGAGACTCATGCTATGTCGGACTACATTCTGGAGAATTTAGCTAGGGGGTTTATTCAAAAGTCCTCCTCTCCTGCTGGGGCCGCGTTTTCTTTGTTAAAAAGAGGGATCACTCCGACCCTGTATAGACTATCGGGGTCTCAAACAGATCAAGGTGAAAAATAAATTCCTTTATCCCCCTGATCCCTGAGTTGTTTGACCGATTAGGGTGCTTTCACACTAGCGTCGTACGATGCACGTCGCAATGCGTCATTTTGGAGAAAAAAACGCATCCTGCAAAGTTGCCCGCAGGATGCATTTTTTTCTCCATAGACTTGCATTAGCAGCGCATTGCTACACGTCGCATCCGTCGTGCGACGGATGCGTCGTGTTTTGGCGGACCGTCGGCACAAAAAACGTTACATGTAACGTTTTTTTTGTGCGTTGTGTCTGCCATTTCCGACCGCGCATGTGCGGCCGGAACTCCACCCCTCCTCCCCAGACATTACAATGGGGCAGCGGATGCATTGTAAAACTGCATCCGCTGCCCCCGTTGTGCTTTCTTTTCACAGCATGCGTCGGTATGTCGGCATGACGCATTGCGTCGTGCGTCTCTAGTGTTAAAGTAGCCTAAAGAGGTGCCAAGATATTAGCCAAATTAGATTTGAGAGGCGCCTACAATCTATTGCTTCCTCCCCACTGAGGAGGTGCCTGAGCATCCTTCCTGTTTTGCAGTCTATGTTGTGTAAGGTTGCATACCAGTCCCTGCTGCACTCTGGTGCAAATCCTGCCTGCTGCACTCTGGTGCAAATCCTACCTGCCACATTCTGATACATACCCTGCCTGCCTCACTCTGATATAAACTCTGCCTGCTGCACTCTGATACGAACTCTGCTTGCTGCACTCTGATATCAGCTCTGCCTGCTGCACTCTGATGCAAGCTCTGCCTGCTGCACTCTGATGCAAGCTCTGCCTGCTGCACTCTGATACCAACTCTATCTGCTATACCATCCAGTCTGTCCTACTGGGTCCAGCTGCTGCACATCCGTTGGTCTGTCCTGGAGTGGCAGCTGGCGTTCATCGGGAACCTCCACCTAGTATACAGTCCACATAATAGCTCACACCTCCACCTTGGTGTCAGTCCTCATAACAGCTCACACCTCCACCTTGTGGTCAGTCCACATAACAGCTCACATGTCCCCCTGGTGGTCAGTCCACATAACAGCTCACACCTCCACCTGGTGTACAGTCTAGATAACGGCTCACACCTCCACCTGGTGGTCAGTCAGCAGAACATCTCACACCTCCACCCGGTGAACAGTCCACAACACCTCCAACTGGTGGTCAGTTCACATAACAGCTCACACCTCCACCTGGTGTAAATTCTACATAACAGCTCACACCACCTAGTGTACAGTCCACATAACAGCTAACACCTCCACCTTGTGGTCAGTCCACATAACAGTTGAGACCTCCACCTCCATTTAACAACTACACACCTCCACCTGGGCGTCAGTCCACATAACAGCTCACCCACCCACCTTCTCAGTTCTCATAGTAGCTCTTACATCCACTTGGTGGTCAATTCACTTAACAACTCACAACGCCATCTGGTGCTCAGTCTACATAACAGCTCACATCTCCACCTGGTGGTCAGTCTACATAACAGCTCACATCTCTACCTGGTGGTCAGTCCATGTAACCGCTCACACCTCCACCTGGTGGACAGTTCACATTACAGCTCACACCTCCACCTGCTGGTCAGTCCTCATAAACATTCATACCTCCACCTGGTGGTCAGTCCGCATAACAGCTCATCACTCCACCTAGTGGTCAGTCCACATAACTGCTCACACCTCCACCTTTTGGTCAGTGTACATAACAGTTCACACCTCCACCTGGTGTTCAGTCCACATAAAGGCTCACACCTCCACCTGGTGGACAGTCCATATAACAGCTCACACTTCCACCTGGTGTACAGTCCACATAACAGCCCCACACCTCCACCTGGTGGTCAATCCAGGTAACAGTGCCACACCTCCACCTGTTGTACAGCCCACATTACAGTTCACACCTCCACTTGGTGGCCAGTGCACACAACAGCTCACATCTCCACCTGGTGGTCAATCCTCATAACAGCTCACACTTCCAACTGGTGATCAGTCCACATAACAGCTCACACCTCCACCTGGTGTACTGTCCACAGAACAGCTCACACCTCCACCTTGTGGTCAGTCCATATAACAGCTCATACCTCCATCTGGTTAGTCTTCATAACAGCTCCATACCTCCACCTGGTGGTCAGTCCATATAGCAGCTCATACCTCCACCTGGTTAGTCTTAACAGCTCCACACCTCCACCTGGTGGTCAGTCCACACAACTGCTCACACCTCCACCTGGTGAACAGTCCACATAACAGCTCACACCTACACCTTGTGGTCAGTTTAGATATCAGCTCACACCTCCACCTGGTGGTCAGTCCACATAACTGCTCACACCTCCACCTGATGATCAGTCCATATAGCAGCTCCACACCTTCACGTAGTGGTCAGTACTCAGTACACATAATAACACACACGGCTCCACCTGTTGTACAGTCCTCATAACAGCACACACCTCCACCTGGTGGACAGTCCACATAACAGCTCCACATCTCCACCTGCAGGTCAGTTGATTTAACAGTTCACACCTCCAACCATGTACAGTCCACATAACAGCCCCACAACTCCACCTGGTGGTCAATCCACATTACAGTGCCACACCGCCAGCTGTTGGTCAATCCTCATAACAGCTCACACCTCCACCTGTTGTACAGCCACAGTTCACACATGCACTTGGTGGCCAGTGCACACAACAGCTCACATCTCCACCTGGTGGTTAGTCCATATAGCAGCTCACACCAACACCTGGTGGTCAGTGCACAGAGCATCTCACAACTCCATCTAGTGGTCAGTCCACATAGCTGCTCACACCTCCACCTGGTGGTCAGTATACATAACAGCTCACACCTCCACCTGGAGGATCCTCACCATTCCATACATATACCCCTGTCCCTAACCTTTTAGCTACGCCTCCTGACGAAGCCGTGGGCGGTGAAACGCGCGTCGAGGCTCCTGCGTGTCTGACAGGCATTATAGCACAGGGTGATCATCATGTCACAAGGTAAATTACTATGTATCTAAAACTTCGGTATTTTTCCTGAGCACTACGGATAGATTGGCCAATTATGGCTATACCACATAAGACTCCTGATTGTTTCAATGTGTGGCTATTTTAGGCACAGCTAATATATTAACCCCTAAACCTGACCTATCAATCAGCATAACATGATACACTCACCGGCCACTTTATTAGGTACACCATGCTAGTAACGGGTTGGACCCCCTTTTGCCTTCAGAACTGCCTCAATTCTTCGTGGCATAGATTCAACAAGGTGCTGGAAGCATTCCTCAGAGATTTTGGTCCATATTGACATGATGGCATCACACAGTTGCCGCAGATTTGTCGGCTGCACATCCCAAAGATGCTCCATACAAGGCAGGATGGATCCATGCTTTCATGTTGTTTACGCCAAATTCTGACCCTACCATCCGAATGTCGCAGCAGAAATCGAGACTCATCAGACCAAGCAACGTTTTTCCAATCTTCTACTGTCCAATTTCGATGAGCTTGTACAAATTGCAGCCTCAGTTTCCTGTTCTTAGCTGAAAGGAGTGGTACCCGGTGTGGTCTTCTGCTGCTGTAGCCCATCTGCCTCAAAGTTCGACGCACTGTGCGTTCAGAGATGCTCTTAGGCCTACCTTGGTTGTAACGGGTGGCGATTTGAGTCACTGTTGCCTTTCTATCAGCTCGAACCAGTCTGCCCATTCTCCTCTGACCTCTGGCATCAACAAGGCATTTCCGCCCACAGAACTGCCGCTCACTGGATTTTTTTTCTTTTTCGGACCATTCTCTGTAAACCCTAGAGATGGTTGTGCGTGAAAATCCCAGTAGATCAGCAGTTTCTGAAATACTCAGACCAGCCCTTCTGGCACCAACAACCATGCCACGTTCAAAGGCACTCAAATCACCTTTCTTCCCCATACTGATGCTCGGTTTGAACTGCAGGAGATTGTCTTGACCATGTCTACATGCCTAAATGCACTGAGTTGCCGCCATGTGATTGGCTGATTAGAAATTAAGTGTTAACAAGAAGTTGGACAGGTGTACCTAATAAAGTGGCCAGTGAGTGTATATTAGACTTAACCTTTCTTTCTCTTACCACCCGACACAACAAGTGCGCAATAGCGCCTATTGAGACACGATTGTTTCTCTATCTCGTGGCATTATATTTTTCAACCTTCACGGTGACAGTGATTTTATAGCTGCTTCTCACATACGAATGCCCTCTGTAGTTTTGTGTTTGATATGTTTAATAAAAATTACCGTATATTTTTTTTAAAGGGAACCTGTCACGTGAATTTGGCGGGACCAGTTTTGGGTCATATGGGCGGGGTTTTCAGGTGTTTGATTCACCCTTTCCTTACCCGCTGGCTGCATGCTGGCAGCAATATTGGATTGAAGTTCATTCTCTGTCCTCCGGAGTACACGCCTGCGCAAGGCAAGGTGAATCAAACACCCGAAAACCCCGCCCATATGACCCAAAACTGGTCCCGGCAAATTCAGGTGACAGGTTCCCTTTAACTAAAAAATCCCCTTATTTTTTATTGTGATCTCTAGACTACAAAAACATGGCTTGATAATATAGTATGATATCTTTACCATAGAGATCAGAGTTTTTGTTTTTTGGTGTAAATTGCTGTGCAGAGAGCCGGTCTCTGCGCAGTAATACACTGCACTACAGCGCGGATGTCGGCTGCAGGAGCGAGCGCGATTGTTACGGGGTCTATGTGCCAGCGGGCCGCATGTGGCCCGCGTGTTTGAGACCCCTGCTATAGACGATATGTAGCTCTTTGTCGCCATCTGCTGTTTACTTTCAAACAGACAGGCAGACTACACCTGTATATGCAGCATCACAAGCTCAGATCATAGTCCGGAGATTATAACCGTGCTGGACTGTAATAAGAGGATCAGTGAACACATATATGTGGTCTCAACCCTGGACATTTGCATTTATGGGTGGTTCATACACTCCTTGCTCCTTCCCCTAGTAATAGACCACACTCACCGGCGGCGGTCCCTTCTCTAGTCTAGAGATGGGCAGTGCTGGACCTTGGGGTGTTAATGATGGCGTCACTTCCCCACATTACAGTTCACACACACAGTGGTCATGTTCTGAAGAGGCTTTATTACAACATAATGAGACCCGGTGTCCGTGCAGGGTCTCCATAGTGCGGGCCTGGTGTCGGTGCAGAGTCTCAAAAGTGTGGGCCCGATGAGGTGCAGGATCTCCATATGGGCAAGCCTGGTGTCGGTGCAGGGTCTCCATAGTGCAGGCCTGCTGCGGTGCAGGGTCTCCGTAGTGCAGGCCCGCTGCGGTGCAGGGTCTTCATAGTGCGGGCCCGGTGTCGGGTCTCCATAGGGCCTGTGCAGGGGTCTCCATAGTGCGGGCCCAATATCAATGCAGAATTTCAATAGTATGGGCTTGTGTCGGTGCAGGGTCTCCATAGTGTGGGCCCGATGCAGTGCAGTGTCTCCATAGTGGGGGCATGGTGCGGTGCAGTGTCTCCATAGTGGGGGCCTGGTGCGGTGCAGTGTCTCCATAGTGGGGGCCTGGTGCGGTGCAGTGTCTCCATAGTGTGGGTCCAGTGTCGGTGCAGGGTCTCCATAGATCGGGCCCAATGTCAGTGCAGAGTCTCAAGTGCGGGCCCGTATCGGTGCAGGGTCTCAATTGTGCGGGCCCATGTCGGTGCAGGGTCTCCATAGTGAGGGCCCGGTGTCGGTGCAGGGTCTCCTTGGTGAGGGCAGAACGCGCATACTCACTAGTCCAGCAGCTCCTTTATACACCAGCAGCACAGCAGGAAATACAGGCACTCCTTCAGGCTCTGCAGCACATTGTACCCGAGGTTCATGCCCATCACGTTCTTGTAGCGAGGCACCGGCAGCGTCATACTCCGAAGCACCTGTCCCATGGAAAACGGAGCAAATGGGATCACGGACCGAAGCGGCTCGGCCTGGCACAGCGGGGCCACAGCACAGTGCTGTCTCTTTAGAGGGATCATCATCTGGCTGGCAGCAGTGAGGGGGCAATATATCAGCTGAGGGCAATGTGAGGGCTCAGCAGCAGGAAAGTGCCAGTGTCTGCGGAGGGAGGAGCACCTCGTGTGCCGCCGCTGACACAGTGCTGACACAGCGGCATTACCCCGGGTCAGCGAGCAGGTCCCAGGCATGTGACATGCACCCCTCCCCCGCTGCGTAGGTTCCTGGGGTGGCATCTATTCCTGCAGACTGGGGAGAGATCGAAGACCGAGAGTGAGGCCAGGCAGCGGGCGATGGAGGCACACACAGGCAGCAGCAGGCATACGTTACTTTCTGGCCGTGCGCTCCTCCTCCTCGTTCTCCAGCATGTAGGCTGGGTGGAAGCTCTCCACACCCGCCGGGGTGATGTACCGCAGAGCAGGGTTCTTGGTGGTGTTCGCTGTGCTACCCAGAGACGTGTACCTGGCAGAGAGAGGATGGGTCAGAATCGGAGCGGTGCGGGCAGGGTCGGAGAGGTGCAGGCAGGAGCGGAGAGGCACAGGCAGAATCTAGGTGGTGCAGGCAGGACAGGAGCAGAAAAGTCTGGAGCAGCACAGGTATAAACGGATCAGACAAGAGCAAAACAAGTGAGACCGGAGCAGGCAAGACCGAAGCAGGCAGGAAAGAGAGAAGCTGGCAGTACCGCAGCGGCGTAGAGCAAGCAGGAGCGACGCGGACAGGCCTGGAGCGGTGCAGGCAGGTCTGGAGCGGAGCAGGCATGATTGGAGAAGAAAGGCGCAGGCAGAACCAGAGCGGTGCGGGCAGGAACAGAGCGATGCTGTCTGGCCTGGAGGGGCATACGCATGAATGGAACAACCAGTTGCGATGCAGGCAGGACTCGAGCGGTGAGGACAAGTCCAGAGCGAAGCAGGCAAGACCGGAGCAGGCAGGAACAGAGGGATAATAAAAATACACTGACACTGCCCCCTGAAGAAGCGGCAGCGAAACACGTGTTGGGGTATCTGTGCAGTCCTTAGTGCTGTCCTATGGGTGAGCATTTACTTTCTCAGCGCCCTTTTTTGCTTCCATACTTGTTCACATGTTACGGTTTGATGTTGTGGTTACTATACCACATTATATGTACTGAATAAGGGATGGGCTGATTGCTACTATATGGAGCTCACCCACTTGGATACTTTTTGAGGTTGCTCACATGTACATTTTTCTAACTTTAGTATATGATAGTATTGGTTGAGTACCCCTGTGTTATGGATAGCCTATCACTGCTTGTATGTTTCATCATTTAATCTACCTGTTCAGTATTATTGGGTTTTATTGTGTATACTTATTTGCCTGTTTTTTGTATTTGATGTGCTAATAAAGCTTTGTAAAAAAAAATTTTCTAAAAAATATTTTCATGGCATTTGTTATTTATTTGATATTAGTAGCTACTTGGGAATTGTAGGCTCTATTCTTTCTTATGGTTACCAGGAACAGAGGGATGCTGGCAGGTGGGGAGTGGCGTAGGTATGAAGAGAGCAAGCAGGAACGATGCAGGCAGGACTGGAGCGGAGGAGGCAAGTCCGGAGCAGAGCAGGCATGATTGGAGAATAAAAGCGCAGGCAGCAACGGAGCTGTGTGGGTAGGCCTGCAGCGGAGTGGGTAGGCCTGGAGCGGCATAGACATGAATGGAACAAGAAGGAGCAACGCAGGCAGGACTGGAGCAGTGCAGGCAGGTACAGAGCAAAGCAGGCATGATTGGAGCGGAGCAACACAGGCAGGAACGGAGTGGCGCAGGCAGGTCTGGAGCAGAGCAGGCATGATTGGAGCGTAGAGACGCAGGCAGGACCGGAGCGGGTGGGAGCAGAGCAGGCAGGACTGGAGCGGTGCAGACAGGTCCAGAGCAGGCAGGACCGAAGCGGGCAGGAGTGGAACAGACAGGAACAGAGAGATGCTGGCAGGTCAGGAGCGGCATAGGATTGAAGAGAACAAGCAGGAGCAACGCAGGCAGGACTGGAGCAGTGTGGGCAGGTCTGGTGCAGTGCGGGCAGTTTCAGAGCGGAGCAGGCATGAATTGAGCAGACAGTACCACAGCGGTGAGGGCTGGAGAAGAGCAGTGCAGGCAGGATGGGAGCAGAATAAGCAAGAACGGAGAAGGAAAAAGCGGAAATGCGCAGGCAGAATCGGAGTGGTGAAGGTATGAATGGAGCAGGCAGGACAAGTCTGGAGAGGCGCAGGCATAAACGGAGCGAGCAAGAGCAAAGCAGGCAGGAACAGAGCGATGCTGGCAGGTCCAAAGTGGCGTAGGTATGAACGGAGCAAGCAGGAGCGACGTAGGCAGGACAGGAGCAGGAATGAATGGAGCAGGCAGGATCGAAGAGGTGCAGGCAGGTCTGGAGCGGGGAGGCACAGGCAGGACAGGAGTAGTGTGGGTAGGAACAGAGCGACGCAGGCAGGACTGGAGCGGGCAGGAGCAGCTCACCCTTTATCGTACAGGATACAGTAGGGGATGTAGAGCGTCCGCAGGAACTCCCAGATGTCGCGGTACAACCAGTCCTGCGGAGATGCACACGTCAGTAACAAAAAGCTCCCACCACTTGGCCAGCAGCGGCCGCTCACTCACCAGCAGGGGGTTCACACGCATGTACTGGGGCCAGCCGGGATCCGTCATACACATGGGGGTCAGGGAGCGAGAGTAAGGATCGGTGCGGCGGGTCCCCATCAGTATGGCCTCCAGCTGCGGCTGCTCCGCCTTAAGGTCCATCAGTGCCTGCTTAATATCCCCCTGAATGGTGTAGATCTGCAGACTATACCTGCGGGGAAGGGGAAAGTGAGCAGCTCAGCCGAAGGGGAGCGTTAGTGGATACCGAGGGTGCACCAGCAACACGCAGCACAGCACCAGCACCACGAGCTCCAACAACATGCAGCACAGCACCAGCACCACGAGCTCCAACAACATGCAGCACTGCAACAGCAAAATGAGCACCAACAACACGCAGCACAGCACCAGCACAAGCACCAACAACACACAGCACCAGCACCATGCAGCGCCGGGCAACACGCAGCGCAGCACCGGACAAAACGCAGCGCTGCACCGAGAAACACAGCAACATAGCACCAGGTAATAAGCAGCACAGCACAAGCAACATGCAGCTCAGCTCCAGTTAACTGGACTGCGATGTGGGGGTGTGATGACTCCGGTGCACTGACCGTTTGGTGGTGTCCTGCATGAACTGCTCCATCTCTGGGAAGGCCGATACAATGCGAATGTACAGAGCCTGCAGCTTGTCCCTATGCTCCGGATAGCGCCTGCAGATGAAGCAGAGCCAGGTGAGCTCCTGGCGAGTCAACGTCCTCCCGCTGAGCCTCCCTCTCACCTCTGCACAGCGGCGTGGTACAGGTGCAGCAGCACGGTGCAGTCCTTCCCGCCATTGAACGCCACACACATATTATCCAGGCGGTACTGATCCAGTGAGTCCTCCACCGTCTGGAGCGCCGCCCGAACCTTCCCTCCAAGAGGAGACCCTGTCCACACAGAAAGGGTTAACAGAGCAGAGACCCCGGGCCCGCCAAGCTCAATCAGAAGCACTACCAACATTTCAGCAGCTTTTTAGCAGAGTTTTTGCTCTACCTGAAAGACCTGTATTTGCTGTCAGCAGGAAGAAACACAAGGAGCAGTTCTTCCAGCTGAAGGATTGCCACATTGTAATAAACCAGCTGGGCAGGGGACAGAAACAATGTATGGGTCTACTCCAGAAATGAAGAAAGAATTCCAGCTCAACGAGGCGATGAAAAGTAAACACTTGGTACTTTATTCACTTCATGTCAGAAGCAGAGGATAAGACATCAGCACAATACAATTAAAAACACTATCTACGCGTTTCAGGTGACAGAGCACCCTTAATCATGATTAATTATGTTATCATGATTAAGGGTGCTCTGTCACCTGAAACGCGTAGATAGTGTTTTTAATTGTATTGTGCTGATGTCTTATCCTCTGCTTCTGACATGAAGTGAATAAAGTACCAAGTGTTTACTTTTCATCGCCTCGTTGAGCTGGAATTCTTTCTTCATTTCTGGCCTCCTCACGCCCTGACACAGCGTTTCCGTGCTCCGAGCTTCCTGGGATAATGACTATGGTGAGCTGGACTTTTCTTTTGCTATGGGTCTACTCCACAGAACTTCCCATCCTAGGATGAGGATGGGTCGCCAGCCCTTTAATAGTTCGGATGAGGGGGTATATAGAACACAGCAAGAGTGGGGCACACCTACCTGACTGCGCCAGCTGGTATACCTCAGCTGACGCCTTGGACATGGGGTCTCTGACAAAAGGCACCACCACTCCCGGGGGAAGGCGCTGGATTAGGAAGTTGTAGGCCTCCTCCAGACGGGGCTTCGAATCCGAGTCCAGGGTGAGCTGCACTCGGTAGTAATTGTTGCCCCAGTCGGGGTAGGAGCCGAGGCTGACGTGCCTACGGTAGCAGGTGTTGGCTTCCTCCAGGACAGGGGTAATGGACAACTCATCGGCGTTAACGAAAATCTCGCGGCAGTAGAAATGCGTCTTGTCATTACGGAAGAGGTGGTCCAGTCCCTCCAGAGCACGCTCCATCAGGGAAGGGATGCCGGGGAAGACGTAGACATTACGCACGCTGATCAGCGGGTACTTGAAGCAGTCGCCGGTGCGCTTGTCCGTGCCGTAGTTCAGCTTGGAGGAGATGGGAATCCGCGCCAGCTTCATTTCAGGGCACCAGGCCTCTGACTTCCCGAAGAACTTCTGCACCAGGGAGACCATCTCTGGGTGCGGGAAGACCCCCTCTCCGAAAGCCTTAGCTACAGCCTCGAAGGTGACGTCATCGTGTGTGGGGCCGATCCCACCGGAAGTCAGGACGTAGGTGTAGCGGGAGGAAAATGCCGAAATCTCCCCCGCTATGATGTCCACATCATCTGGGATAACCGAGATCCTGCTCACCCGCACCCCAATGGAGCGAAGCTTCTTACATATGAAGTAGGAGTTCGTGTCCTGAGTGTGGCCCTAAATGGGGCGAGAAAAGGGGGCAACATTACGAAGTGGTAGCACAGCAGCATCCAAAACTCAGCCCGGCCTCCAGGAAATGTCAGAGCTGCGCACGGCTGAGGGACTGAGGGGAGTGTGAAGAGCAGCGGGCTCTAAATGAGGTCAGCAAGAAGAGCCAAAAGCTAGGGTGCGGACGGCTTTAGATCAGGGGAGCGGGCAGAGTGGCTGGCTCTAGATGAGAGGAACGCACTGAGCAGTGGGCTCTAGACGAGGGGAACAGCTGGAGTGGAGGACTCTAGATAAGGGGACTGTGAGGAGTGGTGGGCTCTAGATGAGGGGGAGCCGTTGGAGTGGAGGGCTCTAGATGAGGGGAGCGGGTGGAGTGGAGGGCTCTAGAGGGGGGGTAGGCGCAGAGAGGTAGGCTCTAGATGAGGGGAGAAGCTGGAGTGGCGGGCTCTAGATAAGGAAAGCGCGCAGAGAGGTGGGCTCAAAATGAGGTCAGCACGAGGAGCCAAGAGCGAGGGGAGCACGCGGTGCAGACAGATGCAGATCAGGGGAATGGGCAGAGCGGCAGGCTCTAGATGAGGGTAATGCACTAAGTGGTGTTCTCTAAATGAGCAGGTGGCGTGGCGGGCACTAGATGAGGGGAGCAAGTGGAGTGGTGGGCTCTAGATGAGGGGAATTCACTGAGAAGTGGGGTCTAGATGAGGGGAGCAGATGGAGTGGCAGGCTCTAGATGAGGGGAATTCACTGAGAAGTGGGGTCTAGATGAGGGGAGCAGATGGAGTGGCAGGCTCTAGATAAGGGATTATGTGAGGAGAGGTGGGCTCTAGATGAGGGAAGCGTGCTGAGCGGCGGGCTCTCGATGAGATAAGCATGAGGAACCAAGAGCTAGGGGAACACGCAGCACGGACGGCTCTAGATGAGTGTAGCGCACTGAGTGGTGGGCTCTAGATGAGGGGAGCTGCGGGCACTAGATGAGGGGAACTCACTAAGCGGTGGGCTCTAGATGCGGGGAGCGAGTGGAGAGCTCTAGATGAGGGGAGTGGGTGGAGTGGCGGGCTCTAGATGAGGGGAGTGAGTGGAGGGCCCTAAAAGTGGGAAGCGCGTGGAGCAGGTAAGGTCTAGGTGAGGGGAGCGAGGAGTGGCTAGCACTAGATGAGGGGAACGCATTAAGTAGTGGGCTCTAGATGAGGGTAGCAGCTGGAGTGATGGGCTCTACATAAGGGAGTGTGAGTAGTGGCGGGCTCTAGATGATGGAAGTGCGCAGAGTGATGGGTCTAGATGAGGGGAACACGCAGAGCGGTAGGCTGTAGATGAGGGGAGCGGGTGGAGAGGAAGGCACTAGATGAGGAAGAGGGTGGAGAGGTGCACTCTACATGAAGGGAGTGGGGAATTCTAGATGAAGGAACCACGTGAAGAGGAGGGATTCAGATCAAAGAACCACCCGATCTAGATAAAGGGAGTGCGTGGCTCTAGGTGAGGGGACCACGAGTAGTGTCCACAGGAGGATCGGTGAGTTCTAGATGAGGAGCGCTCGTGGAGTGGAGGGCTCTCGAGGGGAGAGGGCTTTAGATGAGGGGAGAGGGTGGAGCAGCGGTCTATAGATGAGGGAAGAGGGTGCAGCAGAGGGCTTTACATGAGGGAGCTGGTGGAGTGGCGGGCTCTAGATGACGGAGCAAGCAGAGAGGCGGATTCTAGATGAAGGCAGAAGGGTGGCGCAGTGGGCTCTAGATGAGGGTGCAACACAGAGTGGTGGGCTTTAGATGAGGGGAGCAGGTGACGCGGCAACTTCTAGATGAAAAGAGAGAGTGGAGCAGTGGGTTTTAGATAAAGGTAGAGGGTGGAGAGACATGCTCTAGATGAACGGAGCTGTAGGCTCTATATGAGGGGAGTGGCGGGCTCTAGATGAAGGGATAGGGTGGAGAACAGGGCTCTAGAGGAGGGGACCATGTGGAGTGGGCTCTAGATGAAGGAAGCATGCAGTGCCACGGGCTCCAGATGAAGAGAGAAGGTGGAGCAGCAGGTTTGGATGAAGAGAGTGGGTGGAACTGCGGGCTCTGGATAAGGGGAGTGGGTGGAGTAACGGGTTCTAGTACAGCCCCTTCCTAGTATTTAAGTGGGCACCAAGTTATTCTCCTCCTCTTCCCCCTGTCGGGTTCGGGGGGTACTTGTGCAGCGCTGTCCAGAGAAAGAAGATGGCAAACTCTCTCATTGAGGGACTGTGTACCAGAGCAGAGCAGGAAGGCGAATACTGGCTGCAAGCCCTCATCGCAGGGCTCAGCGCTCACCTTCCTGTCCTGCCGCTTTCTATCCCCCTGCCATTTGCATTTCCCCCCATCACTAGCTAATTACCCCCCGTCCCAGCACATACTCACCAGTCGCCGGCAGTTAAGGATCAGCACGAAGGCCGGGAGGTCTGTGAGGCCCTCCCGTCCTCCTGAGCACCTGAGAGAGCGCTTCCCAACTCCAGCCAGAAGCACTCGCAGGTGCCATGTGCCCGCCCACTCTGTCCCCGCCCCCAATCAGCAAATTGGTGGCCATTTTCAAATCTCTGTGCCATTACTGCTCCCTGCACTCCCACATCAGCCACAGCAGCCATCACTCAGCTCAGCCCACCATAAAACCACATAGCCAGCTATATTTAAGGCTCTGGTCCCTGTATCACCTGCCATGGGATCCAGAAACAGCAGCTCCGCATCAGGCTCTGGTGAGGACCCCAGTAACCCGCTGCCTGTAGAAATGAATACAGCCCCTGCAGCTTCTAGTCAGCCCTCTTGCACTGTTCTCACACCAGCACTTCCCATGCAGTGATGTCCAAGCACACAGGCATTCATTAACCCCTTCTGCTGCTGCCCCATCCCAATATCCCTATTGATGGTAACCTTGTTGCCGCTACCTCTTCCACCCCTCCCCATAGACAGGACAGGTGCAGACCATCCGTCGGAGTCCTTCCTCCATTCATTGGAGTCCTTCCTCCAGCTGTAGACATGGGTGAGTGCGTTGTATCAGGCTCAGAAAACAAATGATAGTGCTGGTTTGGTGACTGCCCTTAGGAGAGCAATTATCCACGCCTTCTGGCTCAGTAATGACCGCTAGTAAAGTTAGTTCCCCATTAGCTAGCGTGCATAAAGACGCATTTTTTTGCTGTAATAGCCCACTTGGCTCTCACTTAGATGACGAGGGCAGAAATAAAATCTGGAATAATGATCATATCGATATCTGGTCTCTAATTCCCGTGGATCCACATACTGTGGACAAGGAAAGGAGATCAGTCCAGAGGCCGTTTCATAGATATAGGCAAAAGGTGGAAAAACAATAACCAATTGGTTGCCATCATTTGCAGTTCTAGGCTGTGTTATGGGCCAGAAGCCCCCGGAATGCTGCTCAGAACTAGTCATATATCAGGACATGATATACAACGCGTATAAAGCCCACGGCGGCACCGCCTGGTGGTGATATGACAAGGAGCTCTGAAGGCGGTTGGCCCTACAACCAGAAACTGGCTGGAGGGTAAAGGCAATCGATGTATGGCTGAGCCTTATGTTGTCCCAAAAGCACTTTCCATTTCCAGCAGCAGCTACTGGACAACCCACAACAAGCCAAAACTCAGTGGTCGTACGCAGACCTGCGGCCTGTTGGTTGTTCAACGAGGGACACTGTCGCTTCTATTTACTGTGCAAATACAAGCACGAATGCTCCGCATGTGGGGGATCCCATCCCGCGGCACGGTGTCCTCGCCCCGCAGGAGCGTAGTCACGATGGCTCCGTAGTTAGACCAGTATCCTAACAAAGACGCGGCCAGTCAGTTACGCTTTGGCTTTACGTACGGTTTCTTCATCCCGTTTAAACTAAATCATTGAATTTATTGCGCAAAAAATTTAAAATCTACTCGTGAACACCTGGGTATTCTCTTTAATAAGATCGATAAAGAGGTCACACTGGGTAGAATGGCCACTCCTTTTCAAGACCCTTTTTCCAAACTTTAGAATTTCCCTGTTGGGTGTCATTTCAAAAAAGACTTTTCGTGTTTTGTCTTATTCATCATCTGTCGTATCCTAAAGGGGATTCTGTCAATGACGGGATTTCAATGGAGGAAGCTTCAGTGTCATATGCATCCTTGGACAGAGCAGTGCACTGGTGTGGAAGCTGGAGCACAGCTAGTGGAATCTGACATGGAGTCGGCCTCTCGCTTATTACTAGTACATCCTTGGACAGAGCGGTTGCACTGGTGCAGGATGCAGGAGCACAGCTAGTGGAATCTAACATGGAATCAGCCTTTCGCTTATTACCAGTAAATCCTTGGACAGAGCGGTGGCACTGGTGTGGGATGCAGGAGCTGGAGCACGGCTAGTGGAATCTGACATGGAGTCTGCCTCTCGCTTATTACCTGTACATCCTGACAGAGCGGTGGCACTGGTGCGGGATGCAGAAGCTGGAGCTCGGCTAGTGGAATCTGACATGGAGTCGGCCTCTCGCTTGTTACCTGTACATCCTGACAGAGTGGTGGCACAGCAGGAGCTGGAACACGGCTAGTGAAATTTCTGTCAACCGGTCTGACTGTTTTTGTGACACAGTCTTTTCTAGGAATAAAAATCGACACCATAGTAAAGGTTTTCCGCCTGCCTATTGATAAAATCTAAAAAAGAAAAAAAAACTTAATGTGATGGAGGGTTTCTGTTCCGTGTGGAGGGTGGCCCTCTCGCAGATGTAGTCTTTGCTAGTGTCACTGGTGTTTGCTTGCAAGGGTATGCCAGTAGGCAGAGTTTTTTCTCGGTGATTGTCATCAGTAACACAAGGGGCACCACAGCCCGGCCATAGAATTAGGCTATGTTCACACGCTGCGGATTTCCGCAGCAGTTTCCCATGCGTTTATAGTACAATGTAAACCTATGGGAAACGCAATCCGCAGTGCACATGCTGTGGAAAGAAACGCGGGGAAACGCAGCAGTTTACATTCTGCAGCATGTCAATTCTTTGTGCGGAATCTGCAGCAGTTTTACACCTGCTCCATAATAGAAAACCGCAGGTGTAAAACCGAAGTGGAATCTGCAGAAAAACCACGGTAAATCCGCTGTAATTCCGCAGAAAATCTGCAGGTAAAACGCAGTGCCTTTTACCTGCGGTTTTCACAAATCCGCTGCGGAAAAATCCTCAAGAATACATGTGCACATACCCTAAGGATCAACAGGTCCTACGTGCTGATCTAGAAGTTTGGAAGACTTTCTTGGCTTCATTTAATGGTCACATATGCTTTATGTGACCAGGAATTAACATTACTCACAGGAGCCGATGTAATGTGGGGGTTTTGTAGTGGCTTTCGGCAAACGGTGTGTGGGCACATAGCCAGCATACTGGAAAAAACAAGGACTACGCCAAAACCAAACCCTTCTCAAACTTTTTTCTATAGTCGCAGCAATAGAACTTTTGGAGTTGGCACCTGACAAATATGAAAGTTTGTTTTCAGATGGATGACGTCAATGTCACCCGTTGCATAAACCATATCTTCTTCTTGGCTTCCTGCACTGGGTCTTCTCCACAGATTAGCACTGCTATGTATAATGTACAATATATGGCACCGGGCTCGCCATGTACCGGAGGTTAATAACGCCATTGCTATTGCACATTTCAATTGGCAAGTGTTCAGAGAACTCTTCCCCATCGCCCACCAGTCGGGTTCCCCTTGCCCCCATCTCCCCCTGGGACGCGATAGTGAACAGTTGATGTCACTAGTTTGTCCCTCCGTTGCCCCGCTGACCAGGCATATGGTGAGCCATGGGAGGAGTCATCCTCTTGGTCGGAGACAGGCCGATGGACAGTAGTTATCATCCAGACTGGATTTTACCATTGATTTTCGTTTGCAGCTCACTAATAAGGGTATATCAGGAACATCAGCGATTATCGGGGGTGACGTTTTACTTCCAATTGTTAGGTTGGGCAGATGTTACAAAAGCTTTCATTATTAGACATGCGTGGAAAGGGTGAAAACTAAGACAACCTAGCAGGGAATGTAGCCGCCCCATGTCTTTATCCTTCCTGGGTCACATAATTTCCCTCAAAGCTGATATACACGCTGCTCACAATTTGAGGAGACACTCCCGTCTGACGCGTTTGGGGTACCCTTTTTTGGAGTGCTACGGATTAGTGCAAAGAATAGCATGAGCGGTGGTTTATTGTGTTAAGACGCAGTCATGGCCAATAATGTGATACCTCTCCGTATACGCAAATCAAAACCAGAAACAACGGGCAGGGGCACCCAGGTACTACTACACCCAGTGGATGGCTCAGTGTGTCCTGGTAAATTGATTAACACTTAACGGTTAGAGGCAGGGGCAGTTTTTCTTGCTCAATTTAGACGGCTCCCCAATTATTAAGGTACCGGATTCAAGCGTTATTCTGGAAATGTTTAATCAGCAGCAGGAGGAGCTCCGCCAAAAGGAGTATGGCACACACTTGCTTCCCATAGGAGCAGCCACAGAGGCCGCCAAGGCAGGTGTACCTGAATAAGAGGTTCAGAGGATAGCCCGCTGGCGCTCTGCTTGTTTTGCCAGATATATAAGGCCGGACTTGCTAAGTCAATGCAGTTGTTTTCATTTCTAGGGATCGGCATGCCAGCGGTTTGGCTGTTAGGCCATTCCTACATTTTTTGAGCAGCACAACGGGCTGAATGCCGGCCAGGCGGGAAGAGTTTGGGATTTCGGGGTGTGAATTTTACTTGAGGAATCAGAGGACTAAATGGCCACAAGTTTTCCCTGAAGTTGTTGACATTGCAAGAGAGGCAATGGGTCCAGTAATCCTGGTATTACACGCAGGGGGTAATGACTGGAGCTCATACAAGGCAGCGGAGCTGATGACCATGATGAGGTCTGACATGGAGCGCTTTCATTCCTGAGCCCATCCTCGTGTGGTCTAAAATTGTCCCCAGGGCAGTTTGGCAAGGAGCCAGAAATGGCACGGCCATCGAGCGCACAAGGAGGACAATCAACGCTCGCATATCAAAAATCTAAGGGAGAGATTGGGCGTGGTCATACGTCATCGGCAACTGTAAGGAGATAATGCCGCACTGCTACAGCCTGACAGCGTGAATTTAACAGACATCGGGCTCGATATATTCCTGTCTGGGCTCCAGGATGGAGTCATACAGGCATTGATGTTGATGGCTGGGGGTCAGAGTCCTGTGTAGGGACACATAATCCTCCGTGGCAGTAAATGAAAGAAAAGACACACGGTTACGTTATGGCTTGTTGGCTGACTTGCCTGTGAACATACAACAGGGCATTTGGCGATGAGCGCGGTGTAAGAAAGTTAAGTGTCTTTCTTATTGTTAAAGGAAAATACAAATTAATAGGGCTGTGACCGACCTTCACCCATCAGTTAGCGTACTTGTATTATTGTTTATACACAGTAATTGTGGGTGGGAAGACGCAAAGGTGACATATAGAGGGGTCCCTGCAGTCTAGAGACTGCCCACTCATGAACAGAACGTCTAACATTTCTGTGTGGACTGACACAGGCAGGGGGCGCTCCACCCTCTGGACACAGGCAGGAGGCGCTCCACCCTCTGGACTGACACAGGCAGGGGGGGCTCCACCCTCTGGACTGACACAGGCAGGGGGTGCTCCACCCTCTGGACTGACACAGGGAGGGGGCGCTCCATCCTCTGGACTGACACAGGCAGGGGGCGCGCCACCCTCTGGACTGACACAGGCAGGGGGCGCTCCACCCTCTGGACTGACACAGGCAGGGGGCAGAGGGTGATACTGTCTATGCTGCACAGAAGGCAAAGGATCAGCCTTGTACGGTATATGGTGAATCAGTCGTGCATAGAGGAGCGGACATATACAGTGGAGCTCCTCTCCACTCTAACATCTCCACCCACTGGACAGTCTGAGTACCGCGACCCCTGGGCCTCTCCTGTTATTGCCCGGGGCAGATTAAGGTGTGACACATGTGACTGCCGCCATGCCGGATAGGCACTTACCTTTAGGATCTCATCACCGATGATGATGATGCCAGCAGTAACAGCCCCATTTTCAAGCACGCTGCCCTCCACTGAGGTCAATGGCTGGCAGAAGTTGTTAGAAGACATAAGATGAGCCTGCACCCGCCCCAACCGGCAGACCTCTCTGCTGAGCCGCACACCACCACAGCCCCACATAAGCCACCACAATGGGCCCCTGGAAAGAGAAAAAAGAGCTAAAGAACAAAGGTCCCGAGGTGGGGGATGGAGGAGGCAACCCCTTCATCACCAGCTACAAGTATATACTGTACTGGGGAAATATTGTAAAAATAAAAAACGTACAGGTAAAGTCTACAGGGCCAATATACAGTCAGTATATAGAGTACAGGAGGGGCAGTATACAGCCAGTACAGTATATAGAGTACAGGAGCAGTATACAGTCAGTGTATAGGGTACATGGGCAGTAAACAGCCAGTATATAGAGTGCAGGGGCAGTATACAGTCAGTATATAGAGTACAGTAGCAGTATACAGTCAGTATATAGAGTACAGTAGCAGTATACAGTCAGTATATAGAGTACAGTAACAGTATACAGTCAGTATATAGAGTACAGAGGCAGTATACAGTCAGTATATAGAGTACAGTAGCAGTATACAGTCAGTATATAGAGTACAAAAGCAGTATACAGTCAGTGTATAGAGTACAGGAGCAGTGTACAGTCAGTATATAGAGTACAGTAGCAGTATACAGTCAGTATATAGAGTACTGTAGCAGTATACAGTCAGTGTAAAGAGTACAGGAGCAGTATAAAGTCAGTATATAGAGTACAGTGGCAGTATACAGTCAGTATAGAGAGTACAGGAGCAGTATACAGTCAGTATAGTAGCAGTATACAGTCAGTATATAGAGTACAGAAGCACTATACAGTCAGTGTATAGAGTACAGGAGCAGTATAGTCAGTATATAGAGTACAGTAGCAGTATACAGTCAGTATATAGAGTACAGAAGCAGTATACAGTCAGTGTATAGAGTACAGGAGCAGTATAGTCAGTATATAGAGTACAGGAGCAGTATACAGTCAGTATATAGAGTACAGGAGCAGTATACAGTCAGTATATAGAGTACAGGAGCAGTATACAGTCAGTATATAGAGTATAGTAGCAGTATACAGTCAGTATATAGAGTACAGGAGCAGTATACAGTCAGTATATAGAGTACAGGAGCAGTATACAGTCAGTATATAGAGTACAGGAGCAGTATACAGTCAGTATATAGAGTATAGTAGCAGTATACAGCCAGCATATAGAGTACAGTAGCAGTATACAGTCAGTATACAGAGTACAGGAGCAGTATACAGTTAGTATGTGGTGTGCAGTCAGTAAACAGCTGCAGTCAGTATATAGAGTACAGTAGCAGTATACAGTCAGTAGAGTACAGAAGCAGTATACAGTCAGTATATAGAGTACAGTAGCAGTATACAGTCAGTGTATAGAGTACAGTAGCAGTATACAGTCAGTGTATGGAGTACAGGAGCAGTATACAGTCAGTATATAGAGTACAGGAGCAGTATACAGTCAGTATATAGAGTACAGTAGCAGTATACAGTCAGTGTATAGAGTACAGGAGCAGTATACAGTCAGTGTATAGAGTACAGGAGCAGTATAGTCAGTATATAGAGTACAGTAGCAGTATACAGTCAGTATATAGAGTACAGTAGCAGTATACAGTCAGTGTATAGAGTACAGGAGCAGTATACAGTCAGTATATAGAGTATAGTAGCAGTATACAGTCAGTATATAGAGTACAGGAGCAGTATACAGTCAGTATATAGAGTACAGTGGCAGTATACAGTCAGTATATAGAGTACAGTAGCAGTATACAGTCAGTATATAGAGTACAGAGGCAGTATACAGTCAGTATATAGAGTACAGTAGCAGTATACAGTCAGTGTATAGAGTACAGTAGCAGTATACAGTCAGTGTATGGAGTACAGTAGCAGTATACAGTCAGTATATAGAGTACAGTAACAGTATACAGTCAGTATATAGAGTACAGAGGCAGTATACAGTCAGTATATAGAGTACAGAGGCAGTATACAGTCAGTATATAGAGTACAGTAGCAGTAAACAGTCAGTATATAGAGTACAAAAGCAGTATACAGTCAGTGTATAGAGTACAGGAGCAGTGTACAGTCAGTATATAGAGTACAGTAGCAGTATACAGTCAGTATATAGAGTACAGGAGCAGTATACAGTCAGTATATAGAGTACAGTGGCAGTATACAGTCAGTATATAGAGTACAGAGGCAGTATACAGTCAGTATATAGAGTACAGTAGCAGTATACAGTCAGTATATAGAGTACAGAAGCAGTATACAGTCAGTATATAGAGTACAGTAGCAGTATACAGTCAGTATATAGAGTACAGTAACAGTATACAGTCAGTATATAGAGTACAGAGGCAGTATACAGTCAGTATATAGAGTACAGTAGCAGTATACAGTCAGTATATAGAGTACAAAAGCAGTATACAGTCAGTGTATAGAGTACAGGAGCAGTGTACAGTCAGTATATAGAGTACAGTAGCAGTATACAGTCAGTATATAGAGTACAGTAGCAGTATACAGTCAGTGTAAAGAGTACAGGAGCAGTATAAAGTCAGTATATAGAGTACAGTGGCAGTATACAGTCAGTATATAGAGTACAGTAGCAGTATACAGTCAATATATAGAGTACAGGAGCAGTATACAGTCAGTATATAGAGTATAGTAGCAGTATACAGTCAGTATATAGAGTACAGGAGCAGTATACAGTCAGTGTAAAGAGTACAGGAGCAGTATACAGTCAGTATATAGAGTACAGTGGCAGTATACAGTCAGTATATAGAGTACAGAGGCAGTATACAGTCAGTATATAGAGTACAGTAGCAGTATACAGTCAGTATATAGAGTACAGAAGCAGTATACAGTCAGTATATAGAGTACAGTAGCAGTATACAGTCAGTATATAGAGTACAGTAACAGTATACAGTCAGTATATAGAGTACAGAGGCAGTATACAGTCAGTATATAGAGTACAGTAGCAGTATACAGTCAGTATATAGAGTACAAAAGCAGTATACAGTCAGTGTATAGAGTACAGGAGCAGTGTACAGTCAGTATATAGAGTACAGTAGCAGTATACAGTCAGTATATAGAGTACAGTAGCAGTATACAGTCAGTGTAAAGAGTACAGGAGCAGTATAAAGTCAGTATATAGAGTACAGTGGCAGTATACAGTCAGTATATAGAGTACAATAGCAGTATACAGTCAATATATAGAGTACAGGAGCAGTATACAGTCAGTATATAGAGTATAGTAGCAGTATACAGTCAGTATATAGAGTACAGAAGCAGTATACAGTCAGTGTATAGAGTACAGGAGCAGTATAGTCAGTATATAGAGTACAGGAGCAGTATACAGTCAGTATATAGAGTATAGTAGCAGTATACAGTCAGTATATAGAGTACAGGAGCAGTATACAGTCAGTATATAGAGTACAGGAGCAGTATACAGTCAGTATATAGAGTACAGGAGCAGTATACAGTCAGTATATAGAGTATAGTAGCAGTATACAGTCAGTATATAGAGTACAGGAGCAGTATACAGTCAGTATATAGAGTACAGGAGCAGCATACAGTCAGTATATAGAGTATAGTAGCAGTATACAGCCAGCATATAGAGTACAGTAGCAGTATACAGTCAGTATATAGAGTACAGGAGCAGTATACAGTCAGTGTATAGAGTGCAGTGGCAGTATACAGACAGTATATAGAGTACAGTAGCAGTATACAGTCAGTGTATAGAGTACAGTAGCAGTATACAGTCAGTGTATGGAGTACAGGAGCAGTATACAGTCAGTATATAGAGTACAGGAGCAGTATACAGTCAGTATATAGAGTACAGTAGCACTATACAGTCAGTGTATAGAGTACAGGAGCAGTATAGTCAGAATATAGAGTACAGTAGCAGTATACAGTCAGTATATAGTGGGCATTCCGATGAGATCAAATATGTCCTATTTGTCACGCACACTGACAGAGAAATCCCTACCTCTGTACCAGATGGAGCTAGAAACCTGTGTTTCGAGTGAGGGGTAGATCCATCGAGGAAAAATAAGAATATATATTTTCGTGTCCATAACTTAAACGGTTTGCATAATATCTTCCAAAAACAGAACAAAGAACTCCCATGCGTTCTAGAAGTTTCTCTACCAGTTCCTGCTAACACAAATTTCCCTTGCAGCTATGCCAGTCGTAAATACCTTTCGTCAATAAAACTCCCCCACAAGGCAAGCTCTTCTACACAGTTAGAAACACAGGGAAGGAAAGAGAACCAGAGAGAGGGGGGTTTAGCCCCCGCATGCTAGCAAGAAAACTAACTTATGATATTTCATACCATATCGTGACAGTCAGTATATAGAGTACAGAAGCAGTATACAGTGTATAGAGTACAGTAGCAGTATACAGTCAGTATATAGAGTACAGTAGCAGTATACAGACAGTATATAGAGTACAGTAGCAGTATACAGTCAGTGTATAGAGTACAGTAGCAGTACACAGTCAGTGTATGGAGTACAGGAGCAGTATACAGTCAGTATATAGAGTACAGGAGCAGTATACAGTCAGTGTATGGAGTACAGGAGCAGTATACAGTCAGTATATAGAGTACAGGAGCAGTATACAGTCAGTATATAGAGTACAGAAGCAATATACAGTCAGTGTATAGAGTACAGAAGCAGTATAGTCAGTATATAGAGTACAGGAGCAGTATACAGTCAGTATATAGAGTACAGAAGCTTTATACAGTCAGTGTATAGAGTACAGAAGCAGTATACAGTCAGTATATAGAGTACAGGAGCAGTATAGTCAGTATATAGAGTACAGGAGCAGTATACAGTCAGTATATAGAGTATAGTAGCAGTATACAGTCAGCATATAGAGTACAGTAGCAGTATACAGTCAGTATATAGAGTACAGTAGCAGTATACAGTCAGTGTATAGAGTACAGTAGCAGTATACAGTCAGTGTATAGAGTACAGTAGCAGTATACAGTCAGTGTATAGAGTACAGTAGCAGTATAGTCAGTGTATGGAGTACAGGAGCAGTATACAGTCAGTATATAGAGTACAGGAGCAGTATACAGTCAGTATATAGAGTACAGAAGCAGTATACAGTCAGTGTATAGAGTACAGAAGCAGTATACAGTCAGTATATAGAGTACAGGAGCAGTATACAGTCAGTATATAGAGTACAGGAGCAGTATACAGTCAGTATATAGAGTACAGGAGCAGTATACAGTCAGTATATAGAGTACAGGAGCAGTATACAGTCAGTATATAGAGTACAGAAGCAGTATACAGTGTATAGAGTACAGATGCAGTATACAGTCAGTATATAGAGTACAGTAGCAGTATACAGTCAGTATATAGAGTACAGTAGCAGTATACAGTCAGTATATAGAGTACAGTGGCAGTATACAGTCAGTATATAGAGTACAGTGGCAGTATACAGTCAGTATATAGAGTACAGGAGCAGTATACAGTCAGTGTATAGAGTACAGTGGCAGTATACAGACAGTATATAGAGTACAGTAGCAGTATACAGTCAGTGTATAGAGTACAGTAGCAGTATACAGTCAGTGTATGGAGTACAGGAGCAGTATACAGTCAGTATATAGAGTACAGGAGCAGTATACAGTCAGTATATAGAGTACAGAAGCAGTAAACAGTCAGTGTATAGAGTACAGAAGCAGTATAGTCAGTATATAGAGTACAGGAGCAGTATACAGTCAGTAGAGTACAGTAGCAGTATACAGTCAGTGTATAGAGTACAGGAGCAGTATAGTCAGTATATAGAGTACAGTAGCAGTATACAGTCAGTATATAGAGTACAGGAGCAGTATACAGTCAGTATATAGAGTATAGTAGCAGTATACAGTCAGTATATAGAGTACAGGAGCAGTATACAGTCAGTATATAGAGTACAGGAGCAGCATACAGTCAGTATATAGAGTACAGGAGCAGTATACAGTCAGTATATAGAGTATAGTAGCAGTATACAGTCAGTATATAGAGTACAGGAGCAGTATACAGTTAGTATGTGGTGTGCAGTCAGTAAACAGCTGCAGTCAGTATATAGAGTACAGTAGCAGTATACAGTCAGTAGAGTACAGAAGCAGTATACAGTCAGTATATAGAGTACAGTAGTAGTATACAGTCAGTATATAGAGTACAGTGGCAGTATACAGTCAGTATATAGAGTACAGTGGCAGTATACAGTCAGTATATAGAGTACAGGAGCAGTATACAGTCAGTGTATAGAGTACAGTGGCAGTATACAGACAGTATATAGAGTACAGTAGCAGTATACAGTCAGTGTATAGAGTACAGTAGCAGTATACAGTCAGTGTATGGAGTACAGGAGCAGTATACAGTCAGTATATAGAGTACAGGAGCAGTATACAGTCAGTATATAGAGTACAGAAGCAGTAAACAGTCAGTGTATAGAGTACAGAAGCAGTATAGTCAGTATATAGAGTACAGGAGCAGTATACAGTCAGTAGAGTACAGTAGCAGTATACAGTCAGTGTATAGAGTACAGGAGCAGTATAGTCAGTATATAGAGTACAGTAGCAGTATACAGTCAGTATATAGAGTACAGGAGCAGTATACAGTCAGTATATAGAGTACAGGAGCAGCATACAGTCAGTATATAGAGTACAGGAGCAGTATACAGTCAGTATATAGAGTATAGTAGCAGTATACAGTCAGTATATAGAGTACAGGAGCAGTATACAGTTAGTATGTGGTGTGCAGTCAGTAAACAGCTGCAGTCAGTATATAGAGTACAGTAGCAGTATACAGTCAGTAGAGTACAGAAGCAGTATACAGTCAGTATATAGAGTACAGTAGTAGTATACAGTCAGTATATAGAGTACAGTAGCAGTATACAGTCAGTATATAGAGTACTGGAGCAGTATACAGTCAGTGTATAGAGTACAGGAGCAGTATACAGTCAGTATATAGAGTACAGGAGCAGTATACAGTCAGTGTATAGAGTACAGAAGCAGTATACAGTCAGTATATAGAGTACAGTGGCAGTATAGTCAGTATATAGAGTACAGGAGCAGTATACAGTTAGTATATAGAGTACAGTAGCAGTATACAGTCAGTATATAGAGTACAGTAGCAGTATACAGTCAGTATATAGAGTACAGAAGCAGTATACAGTCAGTATATAGAGTACAGTAGCAGTATACAGTCAGTGTATAGAGTACAGGAGCAGTATACAGTCAGTATATAGAGTATAGTAGCAGTATAGTCAGTATATAGAGTACAGGAGCAGTATACAGTCAGTATATAGAGTACTGGAGCAGTATACAGTCAGTATATAGAGTACAGTGGCAGTATACAGTCAGTATATAGAGTACAGTGGCAGTATACAGTCAGTATATAGAGTACAGCAGCAGTATACAGTCAGTATATAGAGTACAGCAGCAGTATACAGTCAGTATATAGAGTACAGCAGTAGTATACAAGTATACAGTCAGTATATAGAGTACAGCAGCAGTATACAGTCAGTATATAGAGTACAGCGGCAGTATACAGTCAGTATATAGAGTACAGTAGCAGTATACAGTCAGTATATAGAGTACAGGAGCAGTATACAGTCAGTATATAGAGTACAGGAGCAGTATACAGTCAGTATATAGAGTATAGTAGTAGCAGTATACAGTCAGTATATAGAGTACAGTAGCTGTATACAGTCAGTATATAGAGTACAGGAGCAGTATACAGTTAGTATGTGGTGTGCAGTCAGTATATAGAGTACAGTAGCAGTATACAGTCAGTATATAGAGTACAGTAGCAGTATACAGTCAGTGTATAGAGTATAGTAGCAGTATACAGTCAGTATATAGAGTACAGGAGCAGTATACAGTCAGTATATAGAGTACAGGAGCAGTATACAGTCAGTATATAGAGTACAGGAGCTGTATACAGTCAGTATATAGAGTATAGTAGCAGTATACAGTCAGTATATAGAGTACAGGAGCAGTATACAGTCAGTATATAGAGTACAGGAGCAGTATACAGTCAGTATATAGAGTACAGGAGCTGTATACAGTCAGTATATAGAGTACAGGAGCAGTATACAGTTAGTATGTGGTGTGCAGTCAGTAAACAGCTGCAGTCAGTATATCGGGTGTACCGCTGTGTGTCCTGCACGATGTCCAATCCTCACCTATTTCCGGGGATCCACTGAGGACTCCGAGCAAGGTAGTGACCAGAACGGAATTGAATTTTTGAGGTAATTATGTCACCGGAAGGGGCGGGGCTTCCTTTAAGC